>NW_012114988.1:2353672-2406969 GCF_000951035.1 Colobus angolensis palliatus | reverse complement strand
ATAATAGATGTACATGTGAATATATAATATATTAATATAATATTTTATGTATTATTTATTACATATATATTTATATTACACGCACACGATGGAAAGGCAATGATGACTATACACTTGATCAGTTGCCTTCATGTGTGTATTTTCTGTCTTTCATTCCCTAAGCATAGCTTTGCTCTGCTTTTTCTAACCCAGTTCAGTAGGTGTATATTGAATAGATCAATCTCAAATGGTCAGGGGAGGGCTGCAGGACCCACCATCTACGTTCAAATTCTACCTCTGCCTCTTTTGTGTTGCGTCATCTTGGACAAGTTTCTTGCCCACTCAGTTTCCATATCTGCAAAGTAGGATTGTTAACAGTACCTGCTGCCTAGGGTATTGTGAAGGTAAAATAAGTTAGTGTATGAAAAAGCTTTTAAAGCACTGGCACATAATAAGCCCACAGTAAGGCTGGCCATTATTAATAATGGTCTTGTTGTTGTTTAAGATTATTGTAAAGTAGCTCAGTGTTAGGGCCAATTTTCTAGAAAAATTATCTCTGAAATATGAATGCTTTGTCTAATTAAGGAAGAGGGCAAGTTCCAGGTTCTAGCTACTGAACCTCAGAGGTCAGCAGTAGCCCTCATACATGGTTCCTAAAAGACCTGTTTTTGATCTCTGGCTCTCAGATGGCAAGAATAGGGATGAGGAAAGTAATCTTGCCTGGGGCCTCACAGAGCAGGGCACTTCATTTTTTAAAGTGAGTAATTTATTAAGTACTTATTGTGGTTCTTGATTGTTGAGGCAAAAAAAAAAAAAAACTCGGAAAACTGGGAAATGTATACACAGGGCAACTAGAAACTGTGAGAGAGAGATTATGGAAAGCTGGAAGAGGCATGCTTAAAAGTGTAAGAAGAGAGGATGCTGGAGATGCCTGTGAAGGAGACCTTGGCCCTGCCTTCGTGGGGAATGTTCTGGAACTCTCAGCCTCAGATAGAGCAGCAGAGTGTGCAAGTCAGTCAAGAACCATGCAGGCCCAGTGGTACAAGAGCAAATGGCATGCCTGCATGGAGTGTGTAGGCCGAAGGGCCCAAGACAGCCCCACGTCTTTCCACAGCTCAGAGTGGCTTAGGGACATTGTAATGCTTCCCAAAGGCTGCATCCACGTGGACCAGAGAGCCAAGGCAATGTCGGACAGCTTGAGGAGGATGCAGTGGTGAACTGCATGGATAGATGGCCAAAGACCAGACAGGAAGAAGGCCACCTCCAGGACAGGTGCCATCTACAAAGGAACAGATGCTCACTCCCTCCCACTAGCTGCTCCCCCAACCTACCCAACCTGAAAGAAAAGCAGAGAACTTCAGACCAAGACAAATTTCCACCATGACTAGGAAGCCAGGGCCCAAAGAGAAAGTAGGTTCAGGTCTAGAAATGAAAAGTTATTTCTTGCAAACAGCCAGAGTTTGAATAAAATCACAAAGTCCCATGTGAAGGCAGTCACTAGAGCTTACCGCTGAGAGTGTAGGTGATCTGGAGTCTGGCTGACTTGGGTCTCTGTTCTGCCTCTGGGAAGCCATCTCTGACCAGTTACTTACCTTCTTTCAGACTTTATTTGCTTATCTGTAAAATAGCGATAATATTAATATCTCCTAACAGGTTGTATGTGTTCAATAAAACATTACAAGTAAACCCCTTGAGGGCTTATTTCATGCTAAGCATTCAATCAATGCAAAATAATGGCATCATTAGAAGGGGAAGGAGTTGGGGAGGGGTCTTGGGGCAAGAGTGGGTGAGGGGTCTTTATGGAGTTCCCTGTGGTAGAGATTCAGGAGAACACTGTCTGACAGCCAGCATATGGCAGGAACTTCCCCAGCCTGCTGAGGGTGCAGGAGAGTGGGCTTTACCTATGTACTAAGGACGTGGTCCCCATGTGATCCAAGTCAACAGGAGCTAGTATAATTTTATGGTCAAGGGTGTGGATTCTGTCATCCGACTGCCTGGACTTATATGACTTACTAGATGGGCAAGTGTCCTTAGGTAAATTACATAACCTCTTTATTGATACCTTAGTTTTGTAATCTGCACAATGGGAACAATCATTCCTGTTTCACAGAGTTGTTCCGAGACTTCAATGAATGAAAATAGGCAAAGAGCTTTCCTAAGCTTTCCTTCCTGGCATGCTGACACACACTGTAAATATTAGCCATTATTATTCTGATTTTGCTCCCATCCAAGTGTACACTTCAGCTGCTAGAATCCCTCAGGATCTCAAATCTGATTTATCTTCCAACAATAAAACCCATCCAAACTCCAAGGCCATTTTCCAGCCAGGGAGAATCACATCAAAATAAGAATGCTAAAGCTACCAATATTCAAATGAAGATAGAGAATGGGGCCCTCCTCCTCCATGCAACCCTGGAATATCTCTCACTTGCACTTCAGAGGGGAGCAAAAACATCAGCGAGAGGGCCCATGACCCAAAGTTAGGGACTCAAAGCATCAGGGAAACCTCACCGACGTAAGACATCAGTCAATCCAAGAAAGAACAAAAGGGCAACTTGTTTGCAGAAGATATTCCATGCTTCTTATATATTTTGGATATAAACCTCTGTTAATGGAAAAACCAAACTCTGCAAAATATTTTAAAGAGGTTTATTCTGAGCCAATATGAGTGACCATGCCAAGGGAACAGAGTCTTAAGAGGTTTTGGGAAAGTGGGTCCACAGCAATTATATTACAGTTTGGTTCTGTGCATTTTAGGTATGTATAGGTTTATATCGGTTTTATATATTTATACATTTGCAAATATTTTCTCCCGTTCAATAGGTTGTCTCTTCACTCTGTTGATTGTTGCCTTTGCTGTGCAGAGACTTTTTAGTTTAATCCGATTCGTCTATTTTCACTTTTGTTGCCCCTGCTTTTGGGGTCATATATCAAAAAATCATTGCTCTGACCAATGTCATGGAGCTATTGCCCGATGTTTTCTTCCAGTAGTTTTGTAGTTTCAGGTCTTACATAAAGTCTTTAATCCATTTGAATTTTTTTTTTGTATATGGTTTGAGATAATGGTCTAATTTGATTCTCCTGCATGTGGATATCCAGTTTTTCCAGTACCATTTATTAAAGAGATCGTCCTCTCCCCATTATACTTTCTTGGCATCTTTATTGAAAACCGATTGACCATAGATGCATGGATTTATTTCTGAGCTTTCTATTCTGTTCTAATGGTTTATGTATCTGTTTTTATGCCAGTACCATGATGTTTTAATTACTCTAGCTTTGTAATATATTGTGAAATCAGGTAGTATGTGATTCCAGTTTGGCTCTCTTTGCTCAATATTGCTTTCAGTTACCTAGGAGAAATAAGTTCAAGAGATCTATTGCACAATGGTGTGGCTATAGTCAATAACAACGTATTATACTCTTGAAAATTGCCAAGAAAGCAGATTTGAAGTGCTTACACTACCAAAAAAAGATATGTGAGGTAATGTATATGTTAATTATTTCAATTTGATATATTCATGTTTCAAAATATTAGGTTGTATACCATGAATATGTACAATTTTTATTTATCAATTTTTAGAGAAGATATTCTGTGCTCATGTTTCTTGCTTGAACCAAATATAAGAAAAAAGTAACTTACATCTTGTATCAGTTACCTATTGTCCCAATAGTGCGGCATAACAAACAACCTCCAAGCCTCAGTGGTTACAGTAAACATTTGTTTTTGTTCAGGGGTCTGCAGGTTGACTGCCTGGTTCTGCTCATCCAAGGCGGGGCTCTGCAGGGCACATTCACGTGGCTGTGGTCAGCTTCAGGGACATCAGGCAGCTGTGCAATCTTGGCTGGTCTCTCTCACATGTGTCTGGGGCCTCACCTGGGATAACTGGGTTGATTCAGCTTTGCTCTGTGGGTCTCATTCTCCAGCAGGTTAACCCAGACATGTTTCACAGCAAAGGCCAAAAAGTGAGTGGAAATGCCAAAATGCTTTGTCAAACTTCTGTTTGTCTCATGCCTGCTATCATAGCCTCGGCCAATGCAAATCACACGCTGAGCCCAAAACTAACAGATGGGACAAAATTCTCCCTCACACCACCACATACAATGAAGAGGTCATGCAAACTTACACTGCAAAGGGTTTAGCTTCAGGGGAAAATGAAGAATTGTGGTCATTTGTCAATCAATCTATCACGTACCCAAAGGACTTGCTAACCTTTATTTCAGGGAAAGAAAAGGGAAAATTATAAGAGAGATCAAGTCTACTGAAAGGAAGGCCAGAATCACCCATAAGACAAGCAACCCTGAGAATATCAAACAGCATTTCCCTTTCACAGACCTTGTTGCATTCAAAGAAACACCAAATTCTCACGTTCCAGTCTTTCCAAAGAACTTCTTAAAATCTCATCCAGCATTTCTAGTGCCACCTACTTTGA
Source organism: Colobus angolensis palliatus (assembly GCF_000951035.1). Taxonomy (NCBI): domain Eukaryota; kingdom Metazoa; phylum Chordata; class Mammalia; order Primates; family Cercopithecidae; genus Colobus; species Colobus angolensis. The sequence goes on along the minus strand of NW_012114988.1, from coordinate 2,402,560 downwards.
ATTAATCCAGATATGTCTTTATGAGGTAGGAGGTGGTAGGGCTTAGACCTGGACCAGACTGAGGACTAGCTGACTAGCTACAACAGGACCGGGGCGAAAGCAGCTTTCAGTCAGACCCACCTACCAGTGTGCCTTGTCAATTTACTGTTGCCATGGCAACACCTAGGACTTGCCACCTCTTTCCATGGCATTCAGTGATCCAAAAGTTACTACCCCCTCCCTGCATAAACTGCCCCTTAATCTGCATGCAATTAAAAGTGGATATGAAACCGCGTGATGGCTCACACCTGTAATCCCAGCACTTTGGGAGGCCGAGATGGGCAGATCAAGAGGTCAGGAGTAAAAGACCAGCCTGACCCACATGGTGAAACCCTGTCTCTACTAAAAATACAAAAATTAGCCAGACGTGGTGGCACGTGCCTATAGTCCCAGCTACTCGGAAGGCTGAGGCGGGAGAATCACTTGAACCCCAGAGGCAGAGGTTGCCGTGAGCCAAGATCACGCCACTGCACTCCAGCCTGGGTGACAGAGCGAGACTCTGTCTCAAAAAAAAAAAAAAAAAAAGTGGATATGAATATGAATATGACTGCAGAACTGCCCTGAGGAGCTACTCTGCTCACAGGGTAGTCTTACTCTGCAGGAGCAGTCATGGAGCTATAACACCACCAGACCTATAGGACTGCCTGTTCAATAAAGCTGTTCTCTTCTACCTCTGGCTTTCCCTTGAATTCTTTCCTGAGCAAAGCCAAGAACCCCAAGCTAACGTGGCTAAGCTCCGCTTTGGGGATCACCTGTCCTGCATCATTTAGAGGTCACTTTTCCAGCCATCCTGCCCCAAGGCCTTGGTATTTCAGGAAATATATATCTACATGGAAAAAATGAAAAATGAATTTAAAGACATTAAGATTTCTACCCATTTTACATAGGTTTGATTTGGATGAAAGTTTGAAAGCTCCCCCTGTACTGTTCCTTTCCACCAACTCTCAGTTAAGACCAATGGGTAATTCACAAATGAAATTATTTTTAACGTAATATATGTTGTGGGATGCTTAAGTCCTCACCAACTGTGGCTTGTGGTTGAAATCCTGGTGCCTACTCTAGATTCCAGGAAAATAAACTGAAGATGAAAAGTGAAACTTCATAATGAAAATTTAGCATCATAGTTCATTACTCTACCATTGTATATTACTCATACAGGAGCTGTCTTGGAAATATTCTTCCTTTTCCTCTCTCTTGTTTTATAAGAGGAACTGGCCTACTTTAATAGCCTGTACATTTAAGATCCATAAAAGATAATGCGTAGTGAAGATGGTTGAGTCAGATAGACTCGGCAGATAGACATTTTGATAATCAATTTTTAACTAGGTAATAAGAGTTGACAGCATGCCACTAACACCTTCAGGGTTGGGAGAAGAATTCTGTTCCTTGTCCTCCGTGGTGGATTTCACAAAAACAGCCTGGCTGGATTCCAAAGTACTGACCACTGGGAAACACCAGGCATAGTATTACACTTGCCAGGCCATCGGTTTGACCTCGAGCCTAAATTCCTTGGTAGCTCCCTATAAATTACGGGTTCTGTCATTTTATCTGAAGCAATTATTCACATTCAGTGTGGTTTTGCTCGTGGCCAAGTTAAACAGAGGCATTCATCAGCTGTGTGTATTCAGAGAACCAACTGTTTTTTGGTAGGGCTGAAATGGTCTAGATGAGATTCCATAAATCAGTGCTAACAGCTACATGGTGAGTTCTCTCCTGGCACTTTAGGACACTGGACTAAATCAACAGGGTTACACTTTTCTTTTCCACTTAGTTGAAAGCCCTTGATCCAACACCAGCATGAGTGCTCAGGCCCCCTCCCTACCTCCTGTTTTGTTTGCCCTGGTTTTTTAGGACACCATAGGGAAGGAAAAGGCCAACATTACAGTAAAGTTTTCCATATAACTAACTAAAAGACTCTCATTCCTTAAGTAATGGACAATATATAAGTGTACTTTATTAATTTTCTTTGCTAATATTACAAAGTTAACTTGTGTTCACTATAGCCAGTGAAACAGTTCAAAGATACATGAGAAAATCTCCCTCCACTCAACTCCTTTCTCATCCCCAGCCTCACACCCCAAAGTCACAATGTCACAGCCTGGAGTCCAGACATCCACATATTTCCCCAGCTTCATATCCACATACAAAGGGAAGAACAGGAGAGATGATGAAATTAGCTAAGTAGGGGCTGGAGCCAAAGACTTTTATTTTGTTCCAAAGATAAACAAAAAACCCAGAGGGTTTTAAAAGTGGAGGAAAGGAAAGTGTTAAGTTCTCTCTGTGTGACAGCTGAATCAAAGCAGGAATATCTTTCGGAGGCTACAGTGGTTGTCCAGGAGAGAGGGGATGGTGGCTGGAACTGAGGTGATGGCAGTGCTGGTGGACAGCAGTAGATATTTTTGAGGGGTGAGCCTGGCATCTGATCCATTTGAGGATGGATCAGATGCCATGGGGCAGAAGGTCATTTGTGGCTTACAGATCTGGGTAGCTAGTGCAACAGGATCAGAAGGAATGGGAGGCTTGGAGCAGAGCAGTGATTCAGTTGGGATGTGCTGAGGGTGAACACATCCAAGGAAAGAGCTCACATGGGCCACTGTCTCAGAGGAGAGGTCTGTAGACTGGAGGGTTTTGACTAAGGGGCTTCAAGGGTATCCCCAGTGCCTAACACAATATCCTAGCATATTGGATGCCCAGCAAATATTCATTAAACCTGAGTCTTTGCAGAAGACTGGGCTCTCCAGAGGCCCAGACTTAAGACTCTTCAGTATCATGTAGAGGCTAATCATTTGGCACACCTTCAATACAATATTCTTTAAATATCTGTCTCTTAGTCACGTGCTTGGAGGAGAGGCTCAAAGCTGCCTGAGATGTTGGGAGAGAGAGGAAGAAAGACAGGAGGATGCTGAAAAAGAGAGCGGAGATCTCTTATCCTTGCTAAGGTCTGAACAATTCAGCTCTGGCCCAGTTTGTAAGCTCCACTCTGTAGGAAAAATAAGAGTAAAGGCTCTAAGGTGAAATTGCTTGGACTGAAATCCTGGTTCTACTATGTGCTGGGTGCAAACACAGGCACATTATGTAACTGCTGGGCCTCCACTTTCCCACCTGGAACATGGGGCTTGTAATAGTGGCAACCTCATAAGCTCAGTCTGAGGATTAAGGGGAAGTGCACAATTAAAGCATTTAGCAGAGCGCCTGGCCGTCTGTAAGCATCTTCAGTCACAGGCTGCTTTTTTCATTCACGACCCCTTCCTCCAGCCACACAAAATGCTGTCCCTGAAAGGAATTCCAGAAAAGAAAACTTCCTCCATGGCACTGTAGTGCCTGCGATGTCTGAGAAGTGCAAGAAAGTTTATTCCCCAGGGATCCTTCCCGTTAGCCCTCTCCATCTGCCTCTGGCTTCCCATCACCCCTCGGCCCCGTTCGCCTTGTTTTATGGCTTTCCAAGTTGGAGTCCATTTTCTTTCACTTGATGATTCTGTTTAGGGCACAGGATTCATTTCTTGTCCATCTTTGCATTGTTTCACTGCCCTCAGTGCTGTGCCTTATTCACAGTAAGGGTGCAGTAAACATTTATGACAACTGATTTAATTGTATTTCCCTTTATTGGGCCTTGAGAGAAAGAGAGACAGAGATCACTAGAATTAACTTCTGTCCCACACCTTGGGAGCCAAATTCTTTGGCAATTATTGTTTTTGTCTTTTTAAAAATAATCTTGGAGTTGCTTATTATTGAGGTCATTTCTACACATTGTAGAAAAATTGGAAATGTGAAAAAAAGAAGAATATAACAAAAATAATAACTAACCATAATCTGACTAGAGATAATCACGGGTAACATTTTGGGACTCTATATATCTATTATACACATCTATATACGTTCTGTGTATCTGTATCTACATAAATGGAGATCAACTGTATCTATATAAATTGGGATAAAATTATATATATATAAACTGTATCTACATAAAATGTATCCATATAAATTGGGATCTACATAAATTGGGATCAATTTATTGCAATTCAGTGTAAATTGAATACACTGTTTTGGGCCGGGTGCAGCAGCTCATGCCTGCAATCCTAACACTTTGGTAGGCCAAGGCAGGCAGATCACTTGAGGTCAGGAGTTCGAGACCAGCCTGGCCAAAATGGTGAAACCCCATCTATACTAAAAATACAAAAATTAGCCAGCCATGGTGGCATATGCCTGTAATCCCAGCTACTCGGGAGGCTGGGGCAGGAGAATCACTTGAACCCGGGAGGCAGAGGTTGCAGTGAGCCTAGATCGCACCACTGCACTCCAGCCTGGGTGACAGAGTAAGACTCTGTCTTAAAAATAATAATAATAATAATAAAACAATAATAATGAATACACTGTTGTGAAATCACTTTTCAATCAACATTATTTAAGGAGAATTTTTTCCTTAATTTAAATATTATTCAAAATAGATTTCAATGTTCATTTCTCCCATGAATAAATATTCTTGTGTATAAATCTTTGCCTACGTATCTGACTGTTTCCCTAGAACAGACTTGCTGGAAATGGAATTTCTTTGTCAAAGGGTGTGGACTCATTTTAAGTCCTTGTTACCCATTGTCAAATGCTTTTGAGAATAAGCATCCCACTGTAAGCCACCAACAGCCTGAAGAGGAAGGCACGTCCGTCCTCATCCTCTCGGCATTCAGCCTCTTTTCATGCTGGACAGTTTGGCATAAATGGCAGTGACTTGCCTTGTTAATTTGTTTGATTACTAGTCAAGTTGGCCTCTGTGATTTGTCTGCTCTTACCTTCCACCCTTTTGTTCTACTGATGGGTGAAGGTCCTTCTTTTTGATCTTTGAGACCCTTTTATTTCAGGAAAAAATTTACCCTTTATCTGCATTAGTTACAACTTTGTTTTCTTTGAAGTTTGCCTTTGGAGTGTCTTTACTTTTTGAGAGTCACAGTTTAAGTTTTGTACAACCCACTTCATCACATTTCCTATGATGATATTAATTGTGTGTATAATTAGAAAGTCTTTGTATAGCCTGAGATTAATGAACAACTTATCTGTATTTGGTTGTTTTTTAATGGTTATACTTTTGCGACTAATTCTATTTCTATGTGAATTTTAGTATGAAATGTTAGAATTATAAAAACAAATTTGAATGTAGAAAAATACGAAGAGGAAAATAAAATTTACCTGACATCGTGCTCCCATATAACAATTTCAACATTTTTGAAACATTGTTCTAATCCTCTTAGTTTTTTCCCATCTGTTCATTTTTCCAAATACATTTTAGAATCATTTGGTCACATTTCAAAAGAAAAATAAATCCAAAGACTATTGACTGAGAAAATATTAAGTTTATAAACTATTTGGAGAATTGTCATTGTCACAAACTTTAGATTCCTTCTACAGAAATGTTTATACATTTGTTCACATCTTGTTTTGTATCTCAAAAAGATTTTTCCAGTTTTCATCGTGTCGATCCTACTCATTCCTTGTCGTATTTATTCTTAGGTGTCTTGGGTTTGCTATTGCAATTAAGAAAGTGGTTTTCTTTCTCTTTTCATCTTCTAACTGGTTAGTGCTGTTATAAGCAATGCTATTGCTTTTTCTCTGTTTGATAGTTCATCCACCTACTTTATTAAACTTCATGAACTCTAAGAGAGGTACAGGTAACTCTTTTTTATTATTATTATTGTTATACTTTAAGTTCAGGGATACATGTGCAGAATGTGCAGGTTTGTTACGTAGATATAGACATGCCATGGTGGTTTGCTGCACCCATCAATCTGTCATCTACATTAGGTATTTCTTCTAATGCTATCCCTTCCCTAGCCCCCTACCCACCGACAGGCCCCGACATGTCATGTTCCCTCCCTGTATCCATGTTACTCTTTTGATATTACCAGGGACACCTGGATTTCTACTGATTTTAATGAAAATACCTTCCGTATTCACCATTAAATATGATGGTAGTTGCTGGTTTTAGCTTGGTATTATTTATCATGCTGATTAAGTGGACTTGCATTCCTAGCTTTCAAAGAGGTTTTCTTTCCTTTTTAATTAGGAGTGGGTGTTGCATGTTATCTAATACATTGTCAGTGCATGGCTATTTATAAGTTCTGTGTGATTATACCATTTATCCATATAAATGTCCCCTTTGTTCTATTTAATAATGCTTTTCCCCCTTCTGAATTCCACTTTGAATTTGAATTCTACTTTGTCTGAAATAGATCCTGCCACCCCTGCTTTTAAAAAGAAAAAAAACTTTTTGCTTGTATTATTTAACTTTTTTGCCTATCCCTCCATTTTTAATCTTTTCATACCATTGATTTTCAGTGTCTTGTGCAGTAAGACATTTAACAATTATCAGCCCCATGCTTACTTTATGCTAGACACTGGATTAAACAAAAATGGAAAAAGAGGGTAGAACATGCTGGAAGGGGTACATTCAAACCCAGCCTGAACTGGCCACTGCTGTGAGCAGGTTTAGGGACAACAGTAGATCCTAGAAGGGCCTGACCCAGCTGGGGGACCCAGCCAGGCTATCCAGAGGTGACAAGAGGATTGTCACTCAGACTTGCCCAAGAAGAGTCAATCAGCTGAGTCTTAGAGACAATGGGAGTTTGGGTGCATCTGGACCCAGATGGTTTCAGGGCCCCCTGGAATTTGGGGACCCCACACTTGGTCACCACCACGAATTGAGGAGCCTTGCTTCTCTCCACACTGTCTTTTCCCTGCCTCCTTATGGCTTCGGCTTCACTCATGCACTCATTCTGTCAGTGAATGATTCTTCAGCACCTGCCCTGCATAGGATGCCATTGTAGGTGCTGGGAAATCAACGGAAAGAAGATGGAAAATGAGACTTCCCTTATGAAGCTTCTGTTCTACAGAGGTGGGCAGACAGGGCCAGAAAAAGCACAAGGCCATTTCCAGTGGTGGAAGCACCAGCACTGCTGCCCATTCTGATGGCTTCTCTTTACACTTAGGAGAAAATTCAAGGCCCCATAGTCCCTAGGCCCTATATAACCACACACGCACACACCACAAACCACACACATACCACACCACATCACACACACACCACACACTACACAAACCCCACACACACCACACGCTACACACGTCACACACACACCACACTCTATACACACACATCACACACACCACACACCACACACACCACATGCTACACACACCATGCACATATCACAAACCACACACATACCACACACACCACACGCCACACACATCACACACACACCACACACCACACACATCACACACACACCACACACTACACAAACCCGACACACACCACACTCTATACACACACATCACACACACCACACACCACACACATCACACACACACCACACACCACACACACACACCACATGCTACACACACCATGCACATATCACAAACCACATACATCACACACACTACACACACCACACACACATCACACACCACACACATCATGCATACACAGCACACACATCACACATACACATACCACATACACACCACACACCACACACACACCACACAACACAGGTACACAGCACACACATCACACGTACACATACCACATACACACCACACACCATACGTACACAGCATCCATATTACACATATACACACAACACAACACACACATGCCACATACCACACATGCGCAGCACAGGCACACTACACATAGCACATACACACTACACAAGACACACACACCACAGCACACATACACATACCACACACACACTACACACACCACATACAAATCACATACCACATACACACCACATATATAACACACAGACACCATACACACATGCACCACACACCACACATACACTACACACACCACACACCACACATCCATGCACCACAGATATGCTACACACACCACACACACACACCACACATGCCACACATACACAGCATACACAGCACACATACACACAGCACACATATACCACACACACCACGCACACCACACACCACACACATACACCGCACACACTGCACACACCACATACATACACCACACACACCACACACACCACAAACACCACACACATATACCACATACACCACACACATACACCACACACACACTACATACCACACACACCACACATACACCACGCACACCACACACATACACCACACACATACACTACACACACCGTACACGCATCACACACAACATATGCACCACACATACAATATACCCACCACACACACCACACATATAACACACACACCACGTAACACACTACGCAAACCATATACACACCATACACTACACATACACACACAAACATTACACACACACACACCATACACCACACACCACACACACACACCATATACATGCTACAAGCCACAACTATATCACACACACCACATACATACCACACAGGGATCACACACCACACACACCACAAATATACTATACACACATACCACATACACCACACACACCATACATGTGCACACATATCACACATATGCACTCACATCACACATATACCTCCCACATATCACACACGTACACACACCATACCCACGTGTGAGCACGCACAGCACACACACATGCACACTGCTACCTCTGCTAGCCCCACTGCTTGCTTGCTGCAGCCTTCTGACCTGGACATTACTTAATCAGGTCCTGGCCCTCTTCCTCCTCAGCCCCTTTGCCCTGGCTGTTCCCTCTGCCTGGACATTCTTCCCTGGACGTCTGCATAGCTTTGTCCCCCACCTCTCTCAGGCCTGTTGGAATGTCACTTCATCCACGCAGCCTTCCTGGACCACCTCTCTAGGAAGATGTGCCCCTCCCTCCCACCTGATCCCTCAGTCCTTTGCCTTGCTTTGTTCTGCCTCAGGGCTCTTAGGACTGCGTGCCCCATGCTGTCCACTCATCTGTGCCTTTGCCTGTTGTCTTCTCAATCAGACTTTCTCTGAAATCCTCAGCATGGAAACCAGGCACAGCGCAAAGTAGACACTCAATGAGTATTTGTTGAAAGAACGGAAGATGAAAGCAACACCTGGTGTGGGTGGTGATGGTTCTACAGAATGACTTGGACAGGGAGGGTCCCAGAGAGAAGAAGAAGAGAGAAATTGCTGAGCTGCTCAGGTCCCGTCCATTCATGTCGGACTCACCACTCTGTAGCTCGTTCCACCTCCTTGGGGAGGAAGGTGGGGTGGGGAAAGAAGAGTGGGAAGAAGCCCTCTCTCCCAAGATGTATGTTGTTTCATCTTGTTTCAGACTCATGCTTGTATGATTTTTGTCTTTATCCTTGTAATTTGAGTTTTGCCAGAATGTGTCTGGAAATGGTGCCCCTTTCATTAATTTTGCCTGAAACATGATATAATATTTCTATCTGCTCCCTAAGTCTTCTCCAATTCCATAAAGATGTCTTATTTCTTATATTCTTACATCTGATTTCGTTATAGATTTTCTTGTTCTGCATTCTGGGAGAGCCTCTCAAATTCATAGTCAGGTCATTGATCAGGAATCAGTCATTGATCTGCAATGATGATTCTGTTCTTTTTGGCCTCAAGGCTGAATTTTAATTATGCAACTGCAACATTAGTTTCCTTTCAATGCTTCTTTGTCTCCGCAGTCCCATCTCCAGGTCAGGACTGTGTCTCAAGACAATTCTCTTTCAACCTCAACCCCTTCTCTCCTAGGACGTTCTATTCTTTTTCCTCCTCGGGCCATGTCTTCTGGCTTTGTCTTCTAAACTTTTCTTCTGGTTCCTAGAGTAAATCATTTTCAGAAGCATGTATTTCCTCTGAATATTATGGATGTTTCATTCATTAATTCAACAATGCAATTTATTGACTGCCCACCCAGGGCTGAGCACTGAATTAGTCACAGGAGCATCCCAGGGCCAGCAAGTTCCTGTACCCACAGATGACAGAATCGAATGGGGAAGCTAAGCAATTATAGAGGCAATTTTAATTAAGTGTGACAAGTGCCATAAATACAATATGTGCAGGGTTACAGCACAGTGTATAGTATGAGCACACAACTGTGGCTGGGCAGAGAGGGAAAAGGTAGGTAGAGGTTGCTACCTGCTCTTATTCTGAGCTGTTGCTTTTTCTTAAATACTCATGTTATTGAATTTGGGTCCCTCCACCCCCAACTTTGGTCCCTGTCAATGAGCCATAAATGATACAGGCTTCTTGTGTGATGACAGTTGGGATGTCAGTTCCCCATGTATTTCCTCTCACTGTCTATTTGGGTGCCATGCCAATCCCCTTTCAAGTCAATAGGCAGGTGACAGGTTGAAGTGCACAGCATCTGGTCCAGTCTCTAGCATGGCAAGGCAGGTCCTCTCGTGCCTAGCTGCCAACATTAGGTATAATAGTCTATCCCCACTGCCTTACTTCTGACTTCCTGAACCAATCCGTATTGTCCATACAAAACCAAAATCTCCAGCAGGCATTGTTTTTTGGACCCTTCAGGAGTAAATATGTCCAGAGAGGACAATTTCTTCCAGAATGTGACCCCTTTCAGTACAAATTGGAATGCATTTGGTACAGTGTTTATGGGAAACTACGGAAGGCATGTTGCATTTCCAATGCTCACTGGTCACTGGGAGAGACAGCCTGGGTGATGTAGGGAGGTGGAGAATTCTGGGAACTTCCCCCACAGCTGACTGGCTAGAATGTGCAGCCCGGAGAGCACCAATGAATCTGACTCTAAGGAAGGAAAAACAAAAATTCATTTATCAAAGGAAAGAAGAAGAAATGAAACTCAGGCTAGTGGAGAAGGAGAATACAGCAAGGTTTCAAGGAGTTCAGATAAGTATTTAAACTTGGAAGGAATTACGAGTCTCCCAGAACGGTATGCATCATTAATTCCCAGGCAGTCAGGTTAACAATGAGCTGCTAGAGAGATGGCCTCTTGAATTATTCTTTTAATGGAGTTCCCAGGTTAAAGTAGATTTCATTTAAGGTCAATCAATAGACAATTTTACCCAGGCCTGGTGATTAAAAGAAAACCATAAAGAAGTCCTGTGACAGTAATCATTTTGGCTCAATCAGACCTTCCCTTAAGCCTGCAAAGCCCTAGATGAAGGCCATAGCATGGGTTAGGGCAGGGGCTCCTGGTTCTGTTTTCCATCAAGTCCCTCATCCTGAGTGAGTTTTAACTACCCTCGCCCCTTTAGCCAGATGGCTCACTCCACACCCCCAGGCAAAGAGAAGAAATTCATGCTTCTTTCCTTTCTGGTAGATGAGGCACATTGGAATAATTCAAATTAACAGTGTAGATCTAGCTTATTTCTTGAATTCCCAGTGATCGGTCACAGTGAATTAGCATGAGTCAGAATTTTAGTTTGACAGAAGTGATTATATTAGGCTCCCTGTGAGTCTCTGGGTCTCTCCAACTCTCCTTCTTTATTAGAAATAGCCTCAGGAAATCAGGAGGAAATGAGATGCCCATGAACGTGTATCTCAGTGATCCACCATTGACTTGGTTAGGAAATTAGGGGTAGAGGAGGGTTCCTAGAAAATGAAATTGCCTTCAGGTCTTGCCAATTGATGGGAGGGCTTGCAAACTGCATCAAGGATTTATAACATTGGAAGGAAAGGGGGCTTTCCTTTCTCCATCATTTATCTTCAGGGAGTCAGTGGAACCAACGTTCCTTCTTTGAAAGGTGGGTCCTTAAGAGTGAAATATTGAATCTTTCTTTCTTTTTTCTTTCTTTTCTTAATAGTCCAGGACTTTTTCGAAAAGTGTGTTTTACCTGATCCAGCATTTTGAGTTTATTAGACGGGATTTTTCCAAGGCTTGCTATTTATTTTCACAGTCTCACTTTTCACCAGTTCAAGAGAATGAAGAAGAAAGATCCTTGTTGCCATGTGGTTATTTTGAATAAATTAGGCTTTACAGGGGCTGCTGGTTTCCAGTTCACACACACAATCGAACTCTGCTGTAGTTTCCATATTTATAAAAAACCCCTGCTGTGAAGCTAACAAGGAAAAAGCCTCTGAATCTCTTCTTTCTGCTTATCGAGAATCAAAATAGAAACAAGGAATGTTTGAAATAATACAGAAATGGCACTGAGGAATGTGAACATTCTAGGGGGGAAGGGAATAAATTAGGTGTTGTTGGGGGGGTGCTTGTGCATGTGAATATGAAGATTGATATTCATAGACTCATTAACCACGACGTTAGGGGGCTAGAGATTTGATTTAATCCTTGATATTTTTATTTTCATAAAGGTCAGAGAAAAAAGGTGTTTCCTTTGGAAACAAGAATAGCTTCTTGAAAGACTTTAGTTATTATTGCTCTTGAAAAGGTTCGTGATCACTTTTGAATACATTATTATAATGATAGATGAGGAACAGTGACAAAGAAAATAGACGCCTAATTTTTGATTCCCTGGAAATTTTCAGCTCCAAAGAAGCTTGGCAGTGACTCTAAGAATACTACTGGGCTCTCTCAGTCACACTGAAGCATCTTTTCTGAGTTGAGACATAGGTGAAAATGTGTGCGTGCCTACATGCAAAGCGTGATATTCACATGCACTTTCTTAAACATGTAGCATCAGCATTTGAAAGGCTTATCAAAAAAAAAAGAAAAAAAGCTGGAATTCAAATCCAGAAACTAGGAAGCAGCTGCAGAAATACCTAGGCGTGACTCTGTAGAGATACTGGCTCCCTTTCCATGCATTGATCTCAAAACTTGACAACGGAGAAATACATCTTTATCATTCTTTTTGCCTAAAGTATTATATATACTTGAATGCAACATTGTGTTTTATTTTCCAACTCTGCCAAGATTCAATCTACTGGTATTGAATATCCACCAAAAGAATGCTAGACTATTACAAAGCATGCACAAAAGAGGTACAGAAAACCCATAAGCCTTATTCTGTCTCCAACTCTGACAGCAATAAAACACCGACTTCACCCTTTTCACTCTGAGATTCTGACTAATAAGTAGAGACAGAGGAGAAAGTGAAATTGAATCTCAATTATAAGAGATATAAGAGAATGACTGTTTTTATTGCAGTTGTAGAGTTTGGTCTTTTCTATGCTTTACTTAATTCTGTTACTAAAAAAAAAGAAATCTTTTTTGTTTAAATTCAGCCGCAAGAGCCTAAAGAAGTTTGAATAGTGGCACACTGTAATAAATCATTTTAAAAGGGAAAACATTTCACAAAAGTAAATCAGAGTCATTTCCCTACCTTAGAACTTGAGTTTCCATTACTTCCAGGAGGTTTTCAACTTCAGGATAGATAGAGTCACCAGAAGAATAATTTATTTCAGTTTAAAGTTGGCCATATGAATGAGTATGGAATTTGAAACAGAGTAAAATAATAGGATATTTAATACTGCTTGTCAAAGACTGCTTACCCCATTCAGTCTGTGAAGATATATTACTTGGAGAACCAGATTGTCAAGAGAATTGAGGATCTGGAAGACTTAGAGGGTTAGGGCTTGGCTTCCAATACAGCCACCCAATCAACATATTGACTATTGCTTGGCCCTTTGGGAACTATTGGGCGGCTGATCCAATTTGAGATGGAAAAAAAAAAAGAAGAAGAAGAATCTACAATGTAGAAGAAAAGGCAGAGTGACAAAAACCCATCATTAGAAAGAAGTCATGTTAATTCCTTGCCCATGGTCTCGTAACATATTTTAATGACTTCCTGTACCTTCTGGTTAAAACTCAAGCTTTGCAGCCTGGCAACAATTTCTATCCGGTTTCCCTTGCCTGTACTTTTACAAGCTGCTTCTCCTTCACCTCATTCGTATTCAATATCTGGGACTCAGTTCAAGGCTCTTACTTTGGAAACGTTCCCTGACTTTCCTTGCTGATCCCCTCTCCAGTTTTCTTCTTTCACATTACCATAGCACCTTGAGTTTACACGGCACAAAATCCACGGCTCATCAATGTTTTTCTATGCCCCTACTCCATCATAAGCTCCTAGCTCAAAGGACTGGTTCCTCCATCTCCTATTGGTTGCACTGTGCCAGGTCGTGTCCACTCACCACTGTAGCCCCTTTCTCCAGCCTTCTCCTGCCTGCTCTGTGCCCCAGGCTGAAGCCATAGGCAGGGAGTGCTCTCTAGCTTCTAGTTGGGAAGATGCCAATGAAAACTGGAGCGTAGGCCAGGCACCATGGCTCATCATGCCTATAATCCCAGCACTTTGGGAGGCCACAGTAGGTGGATCACTTGGGGTCAGGGGTTCGAGACCAGCCTGGCCAACATGGTGAAACCCCATCTCTACTAAAATTACAAAAATTAGCTGGGTGTGGTTGTGGGTGCCTGTAATCCCAGCTACTTGGCGGGCTGAGGCAGGAGAATTGCTTGAGCCCTGGAGGTAGAGGTTGCAGTGAGCTGAAATCAGGCCACAGAGCAAGATTCTGTCTCAAAATAAAATAAAATAAAATAAAAGGAAAAAGAAAAAGAAATGGAGAGTGGAGGGTGGGAAGAGATAGGAGTCTGGGTACTAATTCTCCTGGGTCCCTCCCTCCATCCATGGGTTGGCCAAGGCAGCAAGCCCCTGTCTAAGTAGGCTTTTTGCTGCAGTGGCAGTTCCCCAGGTTCCAGAACCCCTTCTTCCCCTTCCTGTTCAGGCCTAGGGACCTGGAGACAGTGACAGCTTCCCACTCTTGCCTGTCCTAGGTGCTTTGTCATCCTTTATTGATTTTCTTAGCCCTGCAGCAGCACGGTAAACAGTTCCCTCGTTAAACCCTCCGCAATTAACCTTATTGACGATACCGTCACTTTTCTGCCAAGATCCTAACCAATGCATTGCCAACAGAGTCCCCAGCAAATCTAGGAATCTGTAAATATTTGGTGAATGTATTTTATAAAACTAAGATCATGCCAAAGTGGACATCGGGTGACTGCAGTTCTGATGCCAGCTCTAGCTCAGGCAAGTCGTGTGAGTTCAGGCAATTCTACAAGCCCCCACCTCTCAACTTTTCCCAAATATAAAAAGGAAGCTTAGATGCAGAGCCCCCTTCTACACTCCCCATCACTGCTAAGTGCACCTCTCTTGCACATCTCGCTTTTGGGGTGTATGCTCACTTCTCTCCCCCACCCAAGTCTTAGGTAGGGAGAAGGCTGCCTTGAGGCTGTGCCATGGGATCGATTCCTCCTAAGCTAGAAGATATTGATCCTGTGACAATTGCTGTCATGCCTTTCTTTCTGGGAGGAGCTGGCTGTGGGTGCCCGGATTGTGCAAAAGGGAGGTATTTCTGAATAACAATAGTGCATTGTCTCATTATCGATTGTTCTGCAGTCTAACTGGGTTAGATCGGGTGCACATTTTCAGACCCCTCCCAAGCAAACCAAATCCTTTAAAGAGAGAGAGGCAGGTGTAGACAGAACAGAGTTATTTTATTTCATAAGAAGATACTGAACTCCTGATCAGTTACATTTTTATTTCTTTTTGAATGCTAAAAATGACTCATGGCCACAGTCCTGGCAATGACCCTGGCTTGGCCCTAGTGGCTTGGGCCTCCGTTGTGCTCCAAGCCTTGTCCTTGCCAGCCTGTCCTGAAACCCTCACTGAGCTTAGCAGGGTGTTCATGTCTCCTGGGAATGTTCTGCACCTGGCTGAGCTCTGCCTCTGGCTAACTTCTCCAGGAGGCACAGTAGCAGAGGCCCACCACGCTGTTCAAGGCCCATGATGTTTCATTAATCAAAAATGTTTTAATTTCTTTTAAACTTAGAAAGAAGTGAATAAAATAAGTGAATGCATATAATAATGAATTAAGTTGCATTATATGTCTTTGTGTCAATGTGTTTGTAAAATATAGTTTTTAATATTTTCTATGAAGGAGAAGACCACAAAGGCAAAAGCACCCAGGGCCTCCAAGTCATGATGCTACCCTGCCCTGCGGAATGCCAGCAATGAAGTATTCCTTGGGCAAATAAAATCTGGGAACTCAAGGGCCACACCTCCCCTAGGAGAGTCATATCCTACGCTAGCACGTCAAAGGGCCAGAGCTGTGCTGCAGTGGGAAAATCTGTTTCACTTCCTTTAAGCCAACTATTCCCAAACGTACTTGCACACAGAACATTTGCAGAAACCCGACCTAAACTTTACTTCTAGTTTTATTTCCCTTTTCAGCCTAGATAGCTTCTTAAAACTTAAGTAGTACAACCTTATATTTATTTTTTAAATGTCCCTTGGGAAATTTATAGTTATAAATGCCGATTTTTTAAAAGAAGCAAGATCTCAAATTAATAACCTAGATTTCCACTTTAAGGAATTAGAAAACCAAGAGCAAACTAAACTCCAAGCAAGCAGAAGGAAGGAAATAATAAAAACTTGAACCGAAATACATGAAAGATAGAATAGAAAGACAACAGAGAAAATCAAAGAAACCAAAGGTTGGTTCTTTCAAAAGATCAGCAAAATTGATAAACTTTTACCCTCATAAAGAAAAATGAAGACTCAAATGACTTAAACCAGGAATGAAAGAGTAGACACTACTACCCACCTTATAAAATAAGACAGATTATGAATGAAACAGACTATGAGGAAATATGCACATTGTATGTCAACAAATGATATAGCCTCGATGAAATGGGAACATTCCTGGAAGACACAAACTACAGAAACAGAGTCAAGAAGAAATTGAAAATCTAAACAGACTTATAACAAGTAGAGAGATAAAATTCTAATTTTAAAAAATTCCCACAAAGAAAAGCTCCCAGGCCCAAATGGATTCACTGGTAAATTCTACTAAAAGTTTAAAGAAGAATAAATACCAATTCTTCACAGACTTTTTCATAACCTAAAAAGAGCATCTGAAAAAAAAAAAAGCCCACAGTTAACATAATACTTAATGGTGAAAGAATGAATGTTTTCCCTCCAAGATCAGAAATAAGACAAATATATTCATTCTCACTACTCCCATTTAACATTGTACTGGAGGTTCTAGCCAGTGCAATTAAGCAAGAGAAAAAAAAAAAAGTATCCAGGTTAGAAAAGTAGATCTATTTGCAGATGCCGTGACCTAGTATATAGGAAATCCTAAGGAATGACTCACACACTTACTCAAAACCACCAGAATTAACAAATAAGTTATATAAAGTTATAAGATACAAGATCAATCTTGTATCTTACATCAAGATATAAGATGTAAGATACAAAATCAATTATATTTCTATACATTAGCAATGGACTATCCAGAAATAAAATTTTAAAAACAATTCCTTTTAGATGAGAATCAAAAAGAACAAAATACTTTGGTATAAAGTCAACAACAGAAGTGCAAGAATTCTACACTAAGAACTACAAAACATGTTGATAGAAATTAAGGAAGACTGAAATAGATGAAAATAGTCTCCCATGATCATGAATTGAAAGAGTTAATATTGATAAATGTCAATACTCCCTGAAGTGACCTACAGATTCGACACAATCCCTAACAAAATCCCAGCTGTAATCAGTCTAAGCAATGGAAGATTATTCAGCCACAAAAAGGAAGGACTGATCCATGCTACAACATGGGTGCACCTTGAAAACATTCTGCGAAGTGAAAGAATCCAGTCATATTGTATGATTTCACTTATATGAAATATGAATGCAGAATAGCCAAATCAATAGAAACAGCAGATCAGTTGTTCCTGTGACCAAAGGAGGGGAGAATGAAGAGAGACTAGTAATAACTACAGATTTTGAGGGTTGGGTAATGAAGTTTTGAAATTAGTTAGTGGTGATGGTTGTACTACTCTTTGAACATACTAAAAGCCACTGAAGTGTAGACTTTAAAAAGGGTTAATTTTATGATATGTGAATTATATCTTAATAAAACTGGTTTTTTTTTTTTAATGTCCCCTGAGAGTCACTGCCAGGAATGGCCCTCGTGGGTCTGTTCCTGTATTTAATGAAATCTGTGCTTGTCCTCACCAACCCCTTCAGGACTTTCCTCTGCTAACTCTGCATCTTTCCACACTGAAGAGTCTTGATATCTTCATTCATTTACTCACTGATGCATTCATTCACCACATATCAACTGAATTGTGCTTTGTGCTAGACCCAGAGGCACAATAGTTTTGAAGAAGACAGACCTGATCCTTGCCCTCAGATGAACTTACAGTCCAGCATACATGCACTTAGAATTAAATTCTGATTTCTGGGTTTTTTTAGGTCATCTCTTGCAGGTAAGGGCAGGAATAGGGGGTAGAGAAACCACGAGCTCTCTTCTTTAGAGCCCTCTGTTCAGGTCTCCAGTAAACCCTAATCCTAGGGGCCTACCAAAATGTTGCTTTCTAGCAAATGGTCAGTTTAAAAGGTTTACCTTTTATGCTTCCTCTACTTTAAGTTGAGGACTAAACTAAATTAAACCTCCAATGTCTGCTGGGCTCCTGGTATGTCCTGAGCACTGTGTGATGACCACAGCATCCCTGCAAGGTGGGTCAGAGCAACAGAAAGAGTAAAATACAGACATTGACAGACACTTACTATGTGCCTGGTACCATGCAGGGCTTTTACAAGCATCATCTCGTTCCATCCTCCCACTAATTTTATGATCTCTATTTTATGAACACCCTTCAGAGAGAGTTGCCCAATGGCACAGTTAATGAGTTGACAGCCAGAGCTTTCACTTCAGCTTCACCTGGCTCTGAAACCCATGATCATTCTTCTCTCCTGTGCTTCTTCTTGGATCTGCCTTCAGAATACCTAAATGCCTTTCAGACTCAAATGAATGAACCTCTAATGCAGGCTCAGGGGTCCTGGGGCAGGTAGGTGGAATATGAGTGGTTCACATTTCTGGCTCCTGCACCCACCAGCTAAGTGCTTTTGCTTCCATTTCCTCCTCTAGGAAATGGGTCAATAGCAATGCCAATCTCAGAGAGGTATTATTAAGAAACAATGAACTGATATGTGTAGAGTGCTTAGAGCATATCCTGGCTGTGCTAGATGATCAATAAATATTCATTGTGATTCCACATCAAAACACACAGACTTAACAGCAGTTACAATGAATCCTCCACCTGATGGACTTACCAGATGCTGGCCACCATGCTGGACATTCACCATCTCCCATGTCCAACCCTCCTAACCCCTATGCAAGCAGAGAACAGTTATTATTCCCATTTTACAGATGAGAAATCCAAGGCTAAATTCGCAAAGGCTAAGATGCAAGCCAGATTTGATGAACCTATGCTAATACCCTCCTCCTCTTAGGGCAAGGGGCTCACTGCATTCCTCAGGACTTGGAATCACTTCCTTCTCCAGAAAACTTCCCACCCTGTGGTCTGATCACATCATGGTATCTAAACAACCCTGGACATAGCAGTGAGCTGTAACCTGGGCCAGCACAAGGGTGAGGCAAGAGAGGCACGTAGGACACAACATGTAAGGAAGCCCTCACTCTCAAGGTTGCACAGGGCCAAGGCTGACCTCCGAGTTTTCACACTCCCTTAAATGTTGTGCCCTAGTCGCTTTGATTGATTCACACTAATCCAGACCCTGAATGTATCTCCAATCAAGAAGTCCCCAGAGCTTGTCATAATGAGGACAAAGTATCACGGTTTGTGTTTGTAGTTGACAATTACCTTGTCTCTGAACAACAAGATGGAAACAGACTCGGGGGTAGTGTGGAAGGAAGACTCTGTGGAGTCTGGTATAATTTGGAGGCTGGCACTGGCCACATTTACCATCAATTTAAAGCTGGGAGAGAGAGAAGTTTGAAGAAAGCCAATGGCCTTGAGTTAAAATGCAACAGGATGTTAGAAAAGATAGGAAAATTCATGGAAACAAGTGAAAACCAGCCTAATGAGGATTAATGAAATGCCAAGCATTTTCTCTTGTGAAGAAAGAAGCCACTGAGTAAGCACTTCCAACAAGCGAGTTCTCTTTGGCAAACTGAATTGCAGAAAGGAAGCCAGGAGAAGATGCAACACGGAGTGGAAGAAGCTGACACGATGGGATCTGCTACTCAAGAGGGAGACGAGAGCTATCTGGGAGGAAGAATTATTTGTAGGAAGAGAAGCTAATCAGGGGCAATGGACTTCATCAGGGAACATGCATCAGCAGTGCCCATCTTCCAGTCAAAGCTTTTAATTAACATAATCCTCTGTAATTGTCTGAATTCCAGAGTTCTTTGCAAACGTTAATGAAGAATTTCCTGCCCCACCCTCTGAGGTAAAGCGCTGTAGGATAAATTTATTCTCCCTAACGGCCAAACTCATGTTCAGGTGGAGGCCAACAGATTAAAGGTTTTAAGTGCTTGTATTAACTAGAATTATTCTGGTTGCAAGTGATAGAACATGACTTGAACTGGCATAAACAGAATGGAGACCTGATTAGGTTACAGGGTGTCCCTGGAAACCCAAGGGTAGTGAAGAGCTGAGCCTTAAGAAGCAAATACCACCAAAAACTGTAGCTCGGGAGGGAACTAGGGATGCCTCCTCCTTCCTCGTCCCTTTTCTGCTTCTGTGTAAAAGGGTTTTTCTGCTTCTCTGCCTACCTCTTAGGAAATGGCCACCTCGAATAACTGTCCACTTGAAGCCTCTCCTGTTTCCAAGAACAGCCATGCTGATAGGCATCTCTTGGTCCCATTCTAAACTCCCAGAGAAAAGGTTCATGGGCCAGCCTAGGCCAGTGGCCATCCATGAACCAATCAACTGTGGTCAGGAGGGTGGGTCTGAACATGGTTCCTCCCCTTCTAAGCAAGTGGATGGAACAAGGAAAGGGCAGGTTCTGGAAGACAGGTCCTAGGCAGACAAGCCAATAGATGTCTACTATGCTTCTTCCTTCTGTGACATGTGATATCATCCACAATTGTGTGGCAATAATTGACTAAAGCTACGAAAACCTGAGATCGAATGCTCGAAAGTTCACTAGGGTTGAAGACATCATGCTAAGTGAAGTAAAACAGACACAAAAGGACAGATACTGCATGATTCCACTTATCTGAGATCCCTAGAGTAATCAAATTCATAGAGACAGAAAGTGGGAAAGTGGTGACCAGAAGGTGTTTGAACCAAAGTGCTTCATGCCACTAAACTGCGCACTTAAAAGTGGCCAAGATAGAAATCTTATGTATATTTTACAACAATAAAAAAATACAAAAAAAGTGACCTGGATGGTGAGGAGGACAGGTCAGAAAGATGATACCACTTGGGCCCATAATGATATCTTTTTGTGCATCTGTGCCTAGCAGTGGGTTATTCTCCTTGCTTAAGAGGACATGTTTTTTCTTCTTGGAAAACTCTTAGTCAGTCTTCAAGGCCCAACTGATATTTCTTAAACCAGGCTTCACTCTCCCACGGAGACTTTAATCACATCCTTCCTATATTTCTACAGCAGTATATATGTCATATGACACTATTGCTATGCATCACATGCCATGATCGTCGTTTATACATTTGTCTCTCCCACTGGTCTGTGAATTCCAGAGCACAACCATGAGAACAGTATCATATAGTGATTCAGACAGCAGACTGCAGAGCCCCAAATTGCAGTTCTGCTGCGCACTCACCTATAACCTTGAGCAAATTGCTTTCTGTGCCTCAGTCTCTTCAACTGCCAAAGTAGGGATCATCATTATACTTACCTGGGTGACTGTTGTGAGGATTCAATGAGGAAGCCCACAGAAAGCATGGTATGGATTACTGACACATCGTAAGTGCCCAATAAATTTTAGCTCTCATTGTTATCACTCACTGTCAAACATGGCGCCAGGGACAGTGCTTTAGAATGGATGAACAAAATAAGGAAATAAATAAAACTCTGGGTATGTATATATAAATTGTCAGCTATGACAAAAACAAATGGAGCCAAGATTAAATAGGAAAAGATACGATGGCTGCCTATTAGACCTGACAGTGGTCTTAGCTTTGCAAAGGAGGCTGTCTGTATTGTTTCCAAATGCCATTCAGGAAAGATTAGGCTGAGCCCTAGTGAGAACACTGGGAAGGTTAAGCAGCCATCCCATTGTGGTGCATCTGCATAAATTAGGCACCCAGATCATCCCTTCCAAACATAGATTTTCGTTTCCCTTCTTCCACAATCTGCAGAGAACAGATTGGCACTTAAATATGTACATTGCCTTTCTATTTCCCCAGAGAAAGAGATCGATAAAGCCCCTGTTCATTTGCAGAGCATGGGTTTCATTGTAGGCCAGGTCCTCATTTTCAGTACTGAATCTCTTGCTTTCTGGACCACACTACTGCATAAGATCCCTTTCCAAACCCCTTTTATTTTTATTTTGAACGATTCTGACTTTGGGGCCCATAATGATGCTAAAGAAAATTCTCATTTCAGTAGAATGGGGGCTTTGTTCCCTATCACGATCGTCCATCTTGGTAAAATGACTTACAACAGCTGCTCAGAGAAGTAAAATCTGATAGAAACAGAGTCTGCATAGATATAAACATAAACATTAGTTTCTATGGAAACAAAAGTTGCCGAGCGATGGCTAGAAGACCTAAAGAGCCTGTATTCCAGGAATCAAGTGCTAAATATATAGTCAATGCATCCGCCAGGGATCACACCACTAATGCAGAATTCTTTTTGAGAGTGGGACAGAGTGCATATAAGATTTTGGCTAAAATAGACACCACCTAGCAGAATCAATATGAAAGAGAGCTGTCTTTTCTTCCCCAAATTGAAACCATATTTTTTTTCTTAATTGAAAGCCTTGGGGCAATGAATCGAACACTGATGGAATTCAGTCGACAATTACATCCATGGGCACCTCATTCTGATCTCCCACTGAAACTCTGAAGGTCTAATAAAAATTTGACGTTAAAAAAATACAAAAAAAATTAGCCGGATGTGGTGGCGGGTGCCTGTAGTCCCAGCTACTCTAGAGGCTGAAGCAGTTCAATGGCATGAACCCAGGAGGTGGAGCTTGTAGTGAGCCGAGATTGCACCACTGCTCTCCGGCCTGGGCGACAGAGCGAGACTCCATTTCAAAAAAAAAATAGTGACGTTGCAGTACTTGGAGTAAAATCTTCCCAAAATGCTCTCAAATGGACCCAATTCTTGTGACCCCCCCCCCAGCACCCTGCATCCACATAACCACCTGCTTTCCCATCCTCCTGCCATCATTGAGGAGTGCCTGAAGCAGTCGTTATTCCTGGGACTGAAGGACTCTGGCTTAAATGACATTGGAAGTACTACCCCAAGAGAGCCAAGATATGTTCTTGCAAAGCCATCAGGTTAGACTAGAAGAGATAGTCCTGGGCTCCACGCCGGACTTGTTGAAACTCAAGTGTCCCTGAGACAGCCAACAAGAGACAGCTCATCTGTTCCCGTTACTACTACTGTGCAACAAATTACCCCCAAGACTTCATGACTTAGAAGGATCTTCTTATTAGGCTCACAGATTCTATGGGTCAGGAATTTGAGTGAGGTGTAGTACGAAGAACAGCTTTCCTCTGCTTCAGGATTTCTGAGGCTTCAATGGGAAGATGCAGTTTCTGGGGGTGACTGGGGGATGGAATCTGGAAGTGCCACATGTCTGGGAGTGAGGATATGAGAAGGTGGTAGCACTCTTTGACATCTGACCTGCCTGAAGGCAAGCCCAACCCCAGCTGAATGATTCCTTCATGCCCAGAGAGCTGGAATGACTTCAGGTCACTCCCTTCCACATTTCCACCAAATATTGAGAATAATTAATAAATAAATAATAAGAAGCATAACAGGGCTCACTACATACCAACCACAGTTCTAAGCACTTACCATGGACTATCTCACTGACTGCTCACCACAAAGATATGAGTTACTGTTATTCTCACTTTACAGATGCAGGAATCAAGGTTCAAAGAGGCAAAACCACTTGTCCAAGTTAGTTCTTAGAGCTGAGATTTGAACCCAAGTCTGTGTCCCTCAACATCTGTGCTTTATTTTTCCCATCCACTGCCACCACAGTGCACTCAGGGGCAGCTCTACCAAGTATGGACAAGCCAGACAATGCACCTGCGTGAGAGGTAAAATCAACATGCTTAGGTGATAGATTGGATGATGGTGACAGAAGATGATAAATCAAGGTGCCTTCTATGTTATTACCTTAAATGACCCTGGTAGGTGGAGGTTTAAAAAAAAAAGAAAGAAACATTGGAAAAGGTTCAAATTATGCACCAGAAAAGACAGAGTCCTGGAGTTTGTTTTGGACATGTTGAACTTCAGGTGCCAATGAGAGCCAGCCCATCTGTTTCAGTTGCTATTGCTGTGTAACAAATGACCCCCAAATTTGGCAGCTGAACAGACCTTTCTATTAAGCTCATGAGTGCTATGGGTCAGGAAATCACACAAGGCATAGTGGAAACAGCTCATCTCTGCTTCGTGATGTCTGGGGCATCAGCTGGGAAGATGCAACATCTGGGAGTGAATCACAGCTGGGTGATCTGATGACTGGGGATTGGAGACTTCTGGAAGTGCCACATGTGTGATGGCTAACACTGGCTGTTGACTGGGACCTCAGGTAGGGCTGTCAACTGAAGACCTATGTGTTCTCCAGGTAGCTTGGGCTTCCTCACAACATGGTGGCCTCAGGGTAGTCAGAGTTACATGACAGTCAAGGTTCCCAAAACAAAATTGAGTAAAGTCTTTTGTGATCCAGCCTCTGGGAAATCACTCAATGACAGTGGCACTTCCACCGTATTTTGTTAGTTACAGGTGAGTTACTAAATGCATGCCTGATTCAAGAGGAAGAGATATAGTCTGTCACTCTCAGTGAAAAGGTGAGAATTTTAACATTGCCACGCCAAAGTTAAAAATATAATAATAAACTACAGATGTATTTTAAGACTTTCATTAAACAATTTCAAATTTTAAAAGAAAATTCCCTACTAGACGGATAATAGTTTATGGCCGCATCATAGCAGCAAACTAGTGAATCACCAGGTTTCAATAGAAGCACTCTCTGCTAGTCAGCAAGCCCACATAATATCAAGAGTTGCCATAAGTGGAGGGCTTAGAGGACCCAAGTGTCCAGGCACGCATCATCCAGCATTTATGTAGAGCACTCAAAGCCCAATATAAGAGTAATTATGTGTGCTCTTTGGACCTCACCCATTCTCCCTTCATAGTTTCAGAAAATCTGGGCCATAATAGTCACCATGGTAACAGCAACATCTGTAGCGGATCCAGCCTGGAGGATATTTAAGGAGCAGAACCTGATCAGACAGGAACGGGTCCCATCCTGGGTGCAAGCAGGAGACTAGGAAGGGCCTTTCTGGGATCATTGCTTGCCTGTTTTGTCCTGTAAAAAAGCAGAGACCACAGCACTGTGCAAACAGAGCTAAGGGCCTATTGGAACCAGTGGAAATTTAGTGCAAGGATGACAGGGTTACCAGGCCAGTGACAAAGGAGAGGCATATAGTGTTAACACGGAGGTACTAGGATGTGTGAACAGTTTCAACAGTCTCTGAAGCACGGTGTACCACCAAGGTATTCTAGAGAGCGCTTTGCCATGGGCAAATTCAACTACTATTTATTAAAGGCCGACTGTGCTCCAGGCCCTGTAATGGTGGCTTAAATGCATCATTGCATTTAGTTTTGTACTATATCCCTACAAATGTGGTGCAAATGTGGTATGACTATCCTTGTTATATAGATAATGAAATTCAGGCTCAAAGAGGAAGTGACTTAGCTAAAGTCGAAGCTGGGATTCACACCCACATCTTTCTACCACTCAAGCGCATGGTCTTTCTGCACATGGTCTTTCTACCAACCAGAGTGGCATGTCCATGATGGTTGGAGATGTGACCCCGCTCACCAAATGGGTAAAACTGCCGTGGCCTTTACACATGTGAAACCTCCTTTGAAAATGTTCTATGTGAAATGACATCAGAGAGGTAGGCGAGGAGGCTTGTAGGGCCGTGGAAAAAGATTAAATTCCATTCTAAAAGCAAAGAGACACACCTAAGTCCATTCTCTCATTCACAAATGATTCCCTGAGCTTGCATCACGCACCAGGCCTGTGTCTGACACTGGAAATACAGCAGCAAACAAGACAGGCAAAGCTGTATCCCCCTTTTCCTGGAAGAGGCAAAAATCAAACAAAGAGATGAAAAATAAATACACACTCATCTTATGAAGAAAACAAAACAGAGTGATGCGGTATAGAGGTCCGAAGGATGAGGAAAGGGCCCTTTTTGGATAGAGAGATCAGGAAAGGCCTTTCTGAGGAGGAGATATTTGAACAGAGACTTGAAGAAGGAGATGGAGCAAGTCATGTAAAAGCTGAAATAACATTCCAGAAGGATTCATTAGTACAAAGGCTCAGAAGTCAGAAAGGGCTTAGTAGATTGAAGGCCTGTGTTGCTGGGGCAAGTTAGAGGGACAGGAGTGTGAGATGGAGTTAGAAAAGTAGGCGGTGCCAGACATAGAGCTCCTGTGAGTAGGGTTGCCAAATAAAATACAGGACGTGGCCGGGCACAGTGGCTTACGCCTATAATCCCAGCACTTTGGGAGGCCGAGGTGGGTGGATCACCTGAAGTTGGGAGTTTGAGACCAGCCTGACCAACATGGAGAAACCCTGTCTCTACTAAAAATACAAAATTAGCCAGGCGGGGTGGCATATGCCTGTAATCCCTGCTTCTCAGGAGGCTGAGGCAGGAGAATTGCTTGAACCCAGGAGGCGGAGGTTGCAGTGAGCTGAGATCGCGCCATTGCACTCCAGCCTGGGCAATGAGAGCAAAACTCCATCTCAAAAAACAGAAAAACAAAACAAAACAAAAAAACAAACAAAAAACACAAAAACACAGGATGTTCAGTGTAACAAATAGGTCAGCAACAAAATCTTTTTTGGTATAAGTTTATCCCAAATATGCATGGGATATACTTATACTAAAAAAAAGATATTCATGGTTTATCTAAAATGCAAACTTAACTATGTATCCTGTACTTTTATTTGCTAAATCTGGCAGCACTATTTAGTGAGCCCTCTCAGGAAATGATTCTGAGAACACTTCTCAGCAGGGAGTGACATGAACTGATTTACATTTTTTAAAGATTGTGCTGGCTGCTGTGTGGAAAAATGGATTGTGGTGAAGAAAGAGAAGAAGCAGGAGAGAGTCATCGTTGATCAGACAAAGGATGATGATGGTTTGGCTTAGGGGGTGGCCGTGAGCTCAGAGAGTAGACTGATTCAGGATACATGTTGGAGGCAGACTCAACAGAGCTTCTAATGGATTGGGAAGTATGGAGGGAGAGAAATCGGCAAATCAAGGATGATTCTGAGCAATTCAAGAGCAGACTCTCATCTGCTTGTTATGCCTAGGGAAGCTTCTTAGATGTCAAAGTTGACTTAACTAGACCAAGAGGTCTCTTCAGTGCTCAAGATACACGATTAATCTTGGTGACCATTGGTGATCCCCCTCAATTCTGTAACCTTCACCAATACTGTACAAGTTGACCACTTACATTGTTAATCAACACCATGAACTTTAGAGTTATCTGCAAGGGATGGGGTGGGGGTCCCAGTTGCTATGTTGCCTGTGATATTCATTCATTCCCACTCTGTTGGAAACCAGAAATAGCAGACATCTGGGACTCTAGATTTTTCCATTCATCAAGCCAGTTTTGAAAGATGAGGTTGCTTTAAACCTGAGCTACAACAAACTTTACCCAGGAGAGACACAACAGTTCATTAAGTTCTTGTGGGCTTAACTAAGAGAGACACATATTGGAGCCAAGAAGAACTTATTAGCTAAACACAGCCTTCCATTGCCAGCCTCAATCACTTCAGGGAGTAGAAACTAGTAAAAGAGAGTTTGGGGAAAGAATTTAGGGAACAAATTCTGAGTATGGCAGAACTAAACAAAGAAGCCCTGTGTTCCACTGATCTGTGTATAGCTTTCAAGACACTATCCCTACTGTATGCTTTCACAAAAGCAGAAGAAATAATCACAACACATTTATCATTCACCGGGCAGAATTATTCTGGCAAGAAATCTATGCCCTGGAATACATTATACTAACTGACAACATATTCTGAAAAATGTAGATTTTCAAAGCCAGTAGGTACTTATGCAACCATGTCAGGCTAAGGGACTGAGTGATTATGTCATTATATGTGTATCAAATATTTTGGATAAATATTAAATGATCCACAAAGTCAGATCTTGTTAACACAGGGAATGGAAACCAGCAGCTTCGACAATCACGTACTAAAAAGCCAGACTGGGAAGAAGAATTCAGAATGTTCTGGGTGGAAAGCTGCATTCGACATAAATAAATGCATTAGTTTAAACATTAGAATTCTAAAGACTGAAACAAAGCTGCTTATCCACTATGCATAACTCACATGGCTGGAGGAGGCCATGGAAGAATTTTTCAGGGGGTGGAAAGGGAGGTCAGGATGGAATTCTTCTGGAGAAAATGTGGAGGGCACGCTGCTTTTTTCCCTACTGGCACAAATGCGTGTTGACATCCAGCTTTCTTCTCAGATGCTACGAAATTCATGGAGTATCTTTCTCCCTAGGAATCCATATAGACCACAGCACTTAGGATGACTTGTGTGTTCATGGGTCAGGAGAAAGGAGTTTGTCTAGGACATCTCCTGTGGTTCATGTTAATTTGGAGGGACAATGTGAATTTGTGTCTAATTGGTAGTGTAGGGCAGGGTTTCTCAACCTTAGCACTATTGATATTTGGGGCTGGATCATTCTTTGTTGTGGAGGGCTGTCCCATGCATTGTAGGGTGTCATTGTAGGATACTCAGCAGCATCCCTGGCCTCTACCCATGGGATGCCAGTAGCACTCACCACCCACGGTGACAAACAAAAATGTCTATAAATGTTGCCAAATGTCCTTTGGGTGGCACAGAGACCCCTCCAGTTGAGAACCACTGTATTAGGCTGCGTAGGTAGATTCAGGACACTGGCCTATTAGCAAATCTACTGACTCAAGAAAAGCAAACGAAGCACCAACCAGCTCCAATTCCCTAATTTCACAGGCAGGAAAATAAAGCCCTAAAAAAGCTAAGGCCCCTCCCCAAAGTCACACAGTTCACTGGGGCCACTAGAACACAGCCTGCCGGCTGCTCTTCCAACACCCACTGGCACATTCTATGCCCAGATTCCACCCTGCTGGGTTTATGAGAGAAATTAAGATGGAGATAAAGTCAAAGAGCAGATTATCTCATTCCTATTCACAGCAGTATTTGCAGAGAGGTACACGTTTATTGGGATCTGACAACCGAGACGGTCCTCTTCTGATGACACCTTCCTTGGACGATCAGGCCGGCTTTTCTCCTGCTGAGAGAAGTAGTGTCTTCTCTCTCTCGGGTCTGAAAAGCAGGCAAGTTTGGAATGCATTCCCTTACCACGTTGTTTTCCTAATCAGCCCAAGTAACAAAAAGGATTCCAAAATATCACATATGATTGAGATTGCTCATAAAAGATCTCTTTCTAGTTTGGTTTCCTCAGCTCATTATCCACAGCCTTGCGAAAGCCGGCCTGCTTGGGGATGTCTCCAGGCACACTCCCTCTGGCCTTTTTCCTTAGAAACATGTCCAATTTCTTCTGCCTTTAGGAAAAGGATATTAGGGCAAACCGGTTTCTCCTTTAGGCGTGGTATAACTTCTTGTCTTAAGCCTCTGTGTTAGCCGGTCCCTCTCCTCCAGGCTTTGGGAGGTTTCTCCAACTCCCACAGTCAGAAGCAGCATCAGAGAGAAATTGCTCAAGTTACCGACAAATCCCCATTCTTTTGTTGATAGACTTCTGTTTAAACCTGGGTCCAGGCTCACTGGGTGGCTGGGAATAGCAGCCATGTTCCTAATCCTCAATCACAAAACCCAACGAGCTTGTGTTATGTGTACGAGTGTTTTTGACTAATGAATTGCCAAGCTAAAGAATGGGGAGTCTCTAGGTCTAGTTTTTTCCCTCTTTCTAAAGTACAGCAGAGAGCCAAAGAGAATCAGATTCATGAAATAGAAGAATTGCCAACCTATTTCTTGAGCTCTGGTTAACAAAAGAGAAAACATGCTCTCAATGCCGGATATTTTATATAGACTAGATGTTGAAAACATATCGTAGTAAGCATTTTAAAATAGGGACCTTATTTCAACTTTACATCCTAAAATGATGCTGTTATGGAGGGTAATTACATAATAAATTTGTTAGGGCAATATACAGCAATAAAAATGGTGGTAATGGTTTGTCATTTAACAGCTGAATTGTAAATGAGTTTTTCCGCATTCATGTAGCAGGTTGCTACAATTAGAGGATCATTCTTAGGGGTGTCTTTAATTTCTAAAAAAAAAAAAAAAATGTTTCTGAGGTTCAATATCGTTAATTTTCTCATTTAACCATACTATGTATTTAACCATTTGAAATCAGGTGACATTTGGGTTTTTGAGGAGTCAGAACCAGCTGAGCCAAAAAAATATTTTTTAGGCCGGGCGTGGTGGCTCACGCCTGCAATCCCACCACTTTGGAAGGCCAAGGCGGGTGGATCACGAGGTCAGGAGATTGAGACCACCCTGGTTAACACAGTGAAACCCCATCTCTACTAAAAAAAAAACAATACAAAAATAATTATTTTTTTGGAAGGCATGGTGGTGGGCACCTGTGGTCCCAGCTACTCAGGAGGCTGAGGCAGGAGAATGGTGTGAACCCGGGAGGTGGAGGTTGCAGTGAGTCGAGATCGTGCCACTGCACTCCAGCCTGGGTGACAGAGCAAGACTCTGTCTCAAAAAATATATACATATATTTTTTTAATTGCAAAAGTATAGCAAAGATCTGTGCCTGTATTAGTAGTTCCACTCAGGGAATCAGGTAGCATAATGGTTAAAAATACAGGGTCAGCCACCCACTAGTTATATGATCTTGACAAATGACTTCATCATCCTGAGCCCCCTTCCTGAACCTCATTCGTAACACGGAACTAATAAATCAATGCACCTGATAGAGTTGTTGTTCCATGCAGGTCACTGTTTTGTGTTGACAGATGAAGTCAGATGACATATGCAAAAGACCTAGCAAAGTCCATGGCTCATAGTGTGAGCTAAAAAAATGGTCGCTAGGGCTTTTGCTGTCATCATTCACATATAGTATCCCATTCCTCTATGATCATCTTACTCTTTTTATCCTTTTTGTTTCACACTGTGCTCCATTTCCAAACCTTTGTCCCCATGTGCCCAGTTCTTCTAGAATGGACAAAAATAAGAAGACAGATTTTTCCCTAAATCCACCTGACACTAGGTCATAATTCTATCTCTTACCAATGAAATCAGGAAAACGAACATTTAATGACCTTGTGCCATCAACTCTCTCTTACACGATCTTGCTTAATCCTTAAAGCCCTGGACACACCCAGATTATCCTATTTTCAAATGAGAGGACCATGAATTTAAGCAACTTGTCCAATGTTCCTCAGCTAAAAAATGGCATAACTGGGATTTCAATCCAATTGCTGTAGGAAACAATCACTGAATGCCTGATACTTGCGAGGCAGTGTAAATGCGGCAGGAGGGATAGGAGCAGAGCGTGCTCATGATGTGGAAGCTGCTGTCAGTTCCACCATATGTAGGAACCACACGTGCCCATAAATGAAGCACTTGGGAAATCCAGAAGCAGCAGAATCCCCAGTACAGGAGCTGGCTTCTGCCTCCCCTCCATCCTTCTCCTGTTCTACCATCCCAGCCTCACTCACTGAGCTCCAGGCCACTAACCTCCCTTCTGGTCCTCAGCAACACCCAGTTTAGGGGCTGCCTTGGGGGCCTTTCCTGGAGCCCTTGTCCCCATGAGACCTTCATAGCTGTTTTTTCTCAAGTCTTAGCCGCTGCAACCTCACCAAGTCTTTGTTGACTGCTCGACTAAAGGGCTCCCCCTTCCACCAGCTGTTTTATAACCTGTCATTCTGCTTGGTTTTCGTCCTGGCTCAGATGGTTCTTACTCCTCCTGGAAAGGCTTCTGTTCCTGCATTGGGTCCCTTGCTTATTTTTCATTTCTCCCAACTAAAAAGAAATCCTAGACCCAGCATGGTCTCACATAAGCGCCATGAGACCACAAAATCCTGTGTGCCTTCTTTACTCATGTATCACTAGGGCCTAAACAGGAGATTTTTCTTTTAACAGAAAAAGAGTGAATTAGTAAGATGGTACTCCAGCTGCCTGGCCAACCAAGTCCTAGTAACTGTGTTCTGGCCTGAATTCTCAGGTGTTTCACTTGAGCAGCAAGTTGAACGTAGATTAACTGAAAAACAGTAAGTTTTAGCCTTTCTGTCTACTTCTTTGATGGTGCTGAAGGTTAGAGCAGGTGACAGAGCAAGATAACCAGCACTGATGTCATTCCCTACTGTCTCTCATGGTCTCTCTGCCCTCCTTTTCTCTGTGTTGGCTTTACTTCTAACAGGCTCTCCCTTGTGGTGGTAAGATGATCACCAGCATCAGCAGCATTTCTTCTCACTGGAAGATCAGAGTGGTTTAGGTGAACTGACCCAAGCCCTTGGATATAGAGAGAGGAACAAGACCTAGGCCTAGTCAACCAGCATTTCCATGCCCTTGACCACAATGATTGGCTCAGAGATGAGCATGTGACCCACGCCAGGCTAATGAGACTCAAGTCTATGAGTTTACGCAAAGTGTTAGGAAGCAGAGTTCTCTTTTTCTGTGAGAAACAACAGACTTTCAACAAATATTTACTGAGTCAAGGGTCAATAAATGAGTAACTGATGTTGGAGTCATTTTGTTGTATCAAGGTATTTGTCTTGTATGTTTGAAGCTCCGACTGTGTTTCCAACTGTAAGCTCCTTGAGGGCAGGCACCATGCCATCTCCCTTCCTATTTCCAAAGGGGGAAAAATGAATCAGTCCTTACCTTTTGGTTCCTGTCCTTTCCCCAACCACAGCTCCATTTCTCTAATAAGAACCAACCTCCTTCTTCTTTTCTATCACCTTCAATTTCTGTACATAGACTTTCTTAAGTGTTAGAAAGCAGAGTTCTCTTTTTCTGTGAGAAACAACAGACTTTGAACAAATATTTACTGAGTCAAGGGTCAATGAATGAGTGACTGATGTTGGAATCATTTTGTTGTATCAAGGTATTTGTCTTGTATGTTTGAAGCTCCAACTCTGTTTCCAACTGTAAGCTCCTTGAGGGCAGGCACTATGCCATCTGCCTTCCTATTTCCAAAGGGGGAAAAATGAATCAGTCCTTACCTTTTGGTTTCTGTCCTTTCCCCATCCACAGTTCTATTTCTCTAATAAGAACCAGTCTTCTTCTTTTCTATCACCTTCAATTTCTGTACATAGACTTTCTTGGTAAGAAAAGGCAGTCAACAAAATGTGTGTTTTAATTCATCTGTGTTCTCCTAGAAGTAAAGAATCTCATTGTAGTGGTGGTTGTTTTGCCTGCCAGGCACCCATTTACTATTTTTCTGATATAAAACACTGCTCCTACTTTAGGGAACAATGTCTTCTCACTGATAGGTCACAGTGGTTTAGGTGAACTGACCCAACCCCTTGGATGCAAAGAGACAGAGAGAGGCATAAGACCTACACCTGGCCAACCAGTGTTTTCCATTACCTTGGCCACAATGATTGGCTCAGAGATGACCATGTGACCCATGCCAGACTATGATATTCAAGTCTATGAGTTCATGCAAAGTGTTAGGAAACAGAGTTCTCTTTTTCTGTGGGAATGGTGAAGCTCGTAGAATGTAAGCAAGTTACTGCTGATGCTGGTGATGATCTTACCATCAAGAGGGAGAGCCTGTTAGAAAGTAAAGCCAACACAGAGAAAAGGAGGGCAGAAAAAAATCACAAGAGAGAGCAAGGAATGCCATCAGAGCCCCTTGATCCAGCCACACCTGAAGCTAAATCTACCCCTGGACTTTCCAATTCGTGAGCTAATAAAAATTCCTTTTTCTAACTTACTCAGTTTGAGTCATTTGCAACCAAAAGGCTAATGCAGGAATCAACGTGACAATAAGAAGCCTGGAACGCATGCCTTAGTGCCATTTGTGACTCACAGTATGAGCTTAAGCTCTTCCAGTCCTGCACAGACAACAAGTTGGGCTGCAATCATGAGAAACACCTTAGAGCAAAAGCTGGGAATATTTCGGTAGAAAAGAACATTTGTTTATCTTCCAGCTCATACACAGTGGATGTGCAATCCTAATCTCTTTTTAAAGGGCAGTTCTTTGGAACAGGATGCTGCTTCAATACCAGGTCCACACAGCTGCCAAGGGGAACATCATCCTGTTATTATTTTTCAACAGCGGTGAAGTGGATGGATGGCTCCACATTTTCTCATTGCCATAAAACAAAGCAGAAGAATGTAGGCCGCTTTAGCTGTAAGTGTGTGCTCAGCCCCCGGGAAAAATGAGAAGGAAAAAGAGGACAGGAAATGAAGCTAACATTGCCAAGCACCTACGGTGTTTTTCAGAAAGAGTGATGGGTGTTTTACACCCTTTGGTTCCCTATATTTGGGATTGGAGTTCTGGGTTCAAACGAAGATCTGCCACTGACTGGCTGCAGGACCTCGAACAAGCCACTTAGCTGCTCTGTCCTTTCACGTCAAATGGGGTAGTCAGTCTCTATCATTATCAGAGAACTATGCTCGGTAACTGGAGTCTGTTTGAAGGCATTTTTTTATGTTTGTTTTTGTTGTTTTTTTGTTTTCTGTTTTTGGCAGAGTCTCGCTCTGCCACCCAGGCTGGAGTGCAGTGGCGCAATCTTGGCTCACTGCAACCTCCATCTCCCAGGTTCAAGCGATTCTCCTGCCCCAGCCTCCTGAGTAGCTGGGACTACAGGCCCTCGCCTCCACGCCCAACTAATTTTTGTATTTTTAGT
Organism: Colobus angolensis palliatus; assembly: GCF_000951035.1. Lineage (NCBI taxonomy): Eukaryota > Metazoa > Chordata > Mammalia > Primates > Cercopithecidae > Colobus > Colobus angolensis. Next base: position 2,367,788 of record NW_012114988.1, on the reverse strand, counting down.
AGAGACAGGATTTCGCCATGTTGGCCAGACTGGTCTCAAACTCCTGACCTTAGGTTGTCCACCTATAGGCATGAGCCACCGTGCCCAGCCTGTTTGAAATCATTTTTAAAGAAAAAGTAAGAAAGCATTAGGAATATCAGCTGATTACAGTCCCAGTGATGGATTTGCCAAGGAAGAGATGATCTGCTCTCGTCGCTTCATCTACAATATTTGGGCTGATGAATGCAGCCTTCCCATTGCTGTTGAGCTGTTGACAGTGCTGGTAGGAGCTCCTGTCCTGGCATCAAACAGCCAGGCTTCCCGCCCAGGCTCCAGCACTACCACACTGTGTGTCCTCTATCAGGCCTCCATTTTCTCATCAGTAAGATGGTAAAAATACAAGGCTATCTGGAGAATCAACAGAGATACTATATTTTGAGAGCTGTGTTCAGTGCCAAGCACATAGTAGGTGCTCAATAATTGCTAGTAGTTAATATTTTGAGAGCCAAATCTGATGCTTTCATTGGAATGTGCTAAATCTGAAAATGCTGGAAGCAGGAATTGAAGGAAAGTTTCATCTGCACGGAGACCCAACTTTGGTGATCCTGTCGCTCTAGGGACCCTGAATAATGAGGCAAGTATTTTGCCTTCTTTGAGTCACCACTTCCTTAGCCATAGATGAGGGGTGGGAAGGGAGTAAGGATTGCAGAGTTTAGAAATAATCTGAGTCTCTGAGTCTCCGAGTCCCATTCAGCATGGACTGCCTATCATGCTAAAATAATTGGAATTTTTTTTTTTTTTTTGAGACGGAGTCTCGCTCTGTCGCCCAGGCTGGAGTGCAGTGGCCGGATCTCAGCTCACTGCAAGGTCCACCTCCCGGGTTCACGCCATTCTCCTGCCTCAGCCTCCCGAGCAGCTGGGACTACAGGTGCCCACCACCATGCCCGGCTAGTTTTTTGTATTTTTTAGTAGAGACGGGGTTTCACCGTGTTAGCCAGGATGGTCTCGATCTCCTGACCTCGTGATCCGCCCGTCTCGGCCTCCCAAAGTGCTGGGTTTACAGGCTTGAGCCACCGTGCCCGACCAAATTGGAATTTTTTAAAAAAAAAATTTTAATAATAAAAACAAAAAGTTTCTGGAATCAAAGAAACAGCCCCTGACTACACAGCTTGACATGGACCCTACAGGGAAGGAGAGGAGCGCCCAAGGCACAGAACTGAGCCGTAGTTTTGTAGTTTGCAAAGAAAGCAGCCCTCTGCTTTGCTTTAGATGGCCTCCGAGGCCAGTTCTTCGGGCAGAATGCAGGAAGCAGGAAGAAGTTGCAGAAGAGAAGAGGCAAAGAAACAAAGAAAGGAGTTGTCTGAGAAAATCGGCCAAGAGCAGCATAAATGTCAGGGACAGTGAGGGTGCTGAGTGGCAGATCCTACCCTCGTGGATATCCTCCGTCAGTTGAGGCTCTTCCCCTCTCCCAGTTTTCCCTACCCCCAGCAGCATACATTGCCTTTGGAGAGAGCTGACATGGGAGAAAGAAAGTCTGCTTTTGAGTTTCTAAAGCCTAGGCCAGGGCACGAGACAGATATGAAAGCATAAGTGGTGAATATCCTCCCATCTGGAGGGAAGAAAAGAGAGTAAGAGGGAAAACAGAGAAAATGTGGATGCCAGTGGGCCCTGGACCCTGCATTACCCCAAGAGAGTTTGGGGGATACCATCCCACAGATGACCTGAGAGATGCAGGAGGATCCCCAGAGTCCCACGTGTCTAGCGTGACCCAGCAGTGGGAGAAATGTCTGAGCTGGAAGTGGATAGGCCTGGGATGACCTCACAGGGTTCCCTGTGCCAAGCATGAGATCAGAACAGAGAGTGTCCTCAGGCACCCAGAGGGCCCTATGATGGTGTGGGAGCCGTGGATGCTTCCCATGAGCCCAGCCATCTGTCACAGATGTGTCTCCTGCCATTGCACAGATCGTGCCATAGGTGGTGGCAAGAAGACGCCTTATAATTGGGGCCAAGGAGCACATAGCAGTCACATGTGCAGCCCTGTAGACAAAAGTCAAGATGGAGAGAGAGAGCTTCAGGGAATGAGGCCAGTATGGCTCATGGACAACACAAGACCCAGTGGCGTCCAGTCCTGGCACTTGTTCATAATCACAGACATTTCATTTGTACAACCGTGTGATCCACTGGGTGTGGCCAAGCTGGAAACAAAGAAACTGAAATGACCACACATGGCCACATGACTTCTCTCCACCAGTGGCCACAGCCCAGTGGAGGAGACAGACCTCCCAAGAAGGGTGGGCATGGGATGCCATGATAGAGTGGCAAGCAGGAATAGGGGTTGGGGTCACCATGTGAATGAGAGAGAAACGGGCACTGAAGCTGCGGGAGCCTGGGGGACAATTGTGCATGCCCAGGCACCTAGAAAGCAGGAAGAGGGGAGAGAGCAGATGAAAACACACACACTAATCCAATGCCCATCTCCATAAAAAGCAGTGGCTCACGGGACAACCAAGAGAGCCCAAGCAAAAGCATAACCAGGTGATGGGGGCAGAGGCTCTGAGGAGCCCAGGCAAGAGCTCGGCACAGCTTTGCGAAGGTTCACCTCTGGAAGCAGCCACCTCTGGGAATTTCCCTGGTATCTGTTTGGGCAGAGACTGAAACTGAACTAAACCATTAATAGCATGTGACCAATCCTCCCAAACTCCCCCGGAACCTTAATTCTTTTGCACTAAACCAAAGATGGTTTTGTTTTAACATCTGCTTCACCGGACTCAACTAAAAAATGAAAGAGCTGAACCAAAGGAGCCGAATAATCCCAGCACCTGCAGCCAACTGTTCATTCATCCAGCTCTGTTCCCTGGGCAGGGCAGGTTCCCCTAAGGCATTGCTCTATTGGGAAGAAGGCCCATGAGAGGCCAGAGCGGGGAGAGGCATGCAGTGGCACGATCCAGAGGGAAAGGGAAGAGAAAATAAACTCCCAAGTACTCCCCACTCTTGGAAGAGCCAGTAGACAAAATCCAGATGAGCTTATGAGTAATGGATACCCTATGTGCCACAGGGTCGTACAGGCAGATGCCGAGGGAGGGGTGCACCCCATGGGAGGAGAAATGCAAATAATGATCAGGCTCGGGGTCAGGGGTCTGATGATGTCCCCAAAACGCCGGTCAGCAGTAACTCTGACATTTAAAGAGGTTACCTCGACCACTTGAGCCAAATCCCTTTTCACTCAGTGTGCCCAATGTGATATTTAAACAGAAATGTCGCCCTCACTGCATTTATGCCCCTCCAGCCCTTCAGAAGTGGGTCTACCGTCCAAATGGCTCCTGTGCGTCCGCTTTCTGGAGCCAAAGTGAAAACTTCCGACAAAAACACAAAAAGATAAATTTGGGCTTTATGAACTCAGGATTAAATCAGGCCAGGCCTTTCTGTGAAATGTGAACCCTGTAATGCTGAGAAATTGAAAAAGCCCTTCCTTTTTGAAGCGCTGGACTGACTTTAATTGAACCTTTTGCATGAAATCATGAACCATGGTCGATGCCATGAAACAACTCAAGGAAGAAACCAGCAAACCAACTGGCTCTGAACTGAGACCTGAGAACTGAGAACCTTCTACAGTCTGTAAGAGACCAGCCTGGGCCCTTGGGTTGCCCTCATCCTGGTTTAGAATCATCTCTTTTCTTTGAAAACTGGGGAAAGGGAGGAAGTGTGGTTGCTGGGGATTAAGCTTGAGTCAGCCTTGAGTTGGGGGTCAAGTTATCACATCGTGGTTTGGGTTATCTCAGAACTGATTATTTTTGGCAAATGTACATTAAAAAATCACATTTTTTAAGTGGATAAAAATGCACCATAGGAAGAAATTCATTTTCGGATACCTCAGCACATTTCAGTGAGTATTGCAGCTAAATTTGAAAGAATGTGAACTTTTGAGATTACTAATATAGATGCAAATTTGTGTTAAAGAGTGTACATTGAGCTCTTTTATTCCTAATCTTTTACACAGGCTGTCTCCAACAAGACTTTCATAGACACATTGAAAAAAGGAAAGGCACTCACACCCCTGCTTGCATAGAAGTCCCCTGCCTTTTGCCAATGAGTTTTTCTGCTCCCACATCAACTTGATTAAGTAAGATACAATTTTCTGCTTCTCTCTCCTGGCATAGTCACGGCTGTATCGTGTCTTTGTTCTCCCCAGTGAGATGACTGTAACTGACCTAACTTAAAGAGAAATAAGTTCTGCCTCCCATCTTCAGAGGAAGAAACCCTCTGAGACCTACATCTGATTTGCCTTGTTGCCTACAAAAATTTGCTCTTTATGGCGACAGCCAAGCTTGCTTGGGAGATTTGAGCAGATACAGCTTCTTGGTGCAGCTACCTCTGCTCTCCTAATTTGATCCTGATCCTAACAATTACAGTTATCAAGGAGGCAGCTCTTCAAAAAGGTTTCCTGCAAATCATGTCATCACCTGCGACATGTGCAATTTGGTCTCTTGGATTATGCAATGATTCTGGGTGTTACTTTAAAGCCTGACTTTAATAAAAGCCCAAGAAAAGAACAAATGCAAATGGGTATTGATGTGGACTAGCCATCCTCTGGTACCAGCAGAAGAATGCAGACAGTAACTACAGCAACACAATAGATAATGCATCTGTAATTACCGGGATACTTAATATGCGTTGTATAACTCATCGGAGAAAATATAGATTTTGTCTGTGTGTTTCAGATGTAGAAGGAATGAATGAATCACAGGTCATAAACTCAGGTGTGGGACAAGTATCAGATCTTTGTATTTTCTTCCAAGCAGCTTAATTTCAATCGTGACTACTCCATGCCAACAGGTAGGCAAGAAATTCCACCTCATTGATTCTCTGGGTGCCCCTGTTCCACCCGGAGGGTCTTTCTCTAGCACCAAGGTGTTGGGAGGGCTCCCCATCTGCCTGTCATTCCCACAACTCCCCAGCATGTACGAGCTGTGAGTCACTAGGCCACACTGGTTGCCGTGGAGACACTCATGGTCCTAGTCTACTGGTGCCTCCAGGTTGAGGCTGCAGCTTCCACACCAGGCATGGAGGCTTCAGGATCTTGGTGAGGCTGGGAGGCACCTCACCCTTCCCCACTGGCATCCTCACCAACCCCTTGGGCCTGGCCAGGGAGCAGGGTGCTGCCTCCCCCAGCTCTCAGAATACTTTTTGGCCTCCAGTCCAAGGCAATAAACTTTTCTTCAAAGGCTCCCTCACTCTTCATGTCCCTCCCAGAGGTGCTCCCTCTCCACCAAACCCATTCACCTCTGTGATTGTAAGCTTTGGCAAACCAAGGCCAGAAAGGGAGCTGTCCAGCATGCAGCTCCAACTCTCCACCCTGCCTGGAGCCTCCCAGCTCAGAGTTTGTGGCCTACCAGAGACATGGAAAGGGCGGAAATAAAGAGAAGCAATACCCAAGTAGATACAAATGTGTCCCAGCCTTGCAAATGTCACAAAGTCATGCATAATTACAGCGAGGGACACTTCCCCAGCTCTTTTCCTGCTCCATCACCAGCAGCCCTCATGTGAATCCCAGCACTTCCTTCACTTTCTCTCCTAGTTCCATTCCCAAGCCAATATTTCATTGTACATTCCAGCTGCCTTCTGAGTCCCTTACTTTCTCTTCAGTGAGTGTTCCCACGCAGGTGACAGCAGGAAGAAGCGTGTCTGGTTGATCCAATGGTACATGAAGCTAAAGGCCGTGAGCCTCCCAAGTGGTCCTGGGGCTGCACAGAATTACTGGTGGCCACAGGAAGGCTCAGAGATCATGATGCTGAGGAAGGGGCTCGAGGGAGCTTCCAGACATGGCACAGACACATGAGATGGAATAAAAACGCCACATATGTCAGTCAAATTGAATAGCTAAGGGAGAGCAAGGTGTTGTTCTGAAAGCGTGTATCCATGTGGCTTAAAAGGCGTGTCACTCATTTTGTTTTGTTTTGTTTTGAAGTACAGTGGTATGAGCTCAGCTCACTGCAACCTCACCTCCCAGGTTCAAGTGATTCTCCTGCCTTAGCCTGCTAAGTAGCTGGGATTATAGGCATGCACCACCACACCTGGGTAACTTTTGTATTTTTAGTAGAGACGGGGTTTCACCATGCTGGCCAGGCTGGTCTCGAACTCCTGATCTCAAGTGATCCACCCACCTCTGCCTCCCAAAGTCTGGGATTATAGGCTTGAGCCACCATACCCAGCCAACAAGGTGTGTCACTTGTGTGTGTTTATGTGACATCTTGGAAGCATGGAGGCAGGGTCAGGAATCTGGAGCCAATGACCCACATTTTAGACCCAGCTTTTCCAAAAGGAGCCGGTGCCCTTGAGAAAACCCACTCCCCAATCCGATCCTAAGTTTGCTCATCTCTAAAAAGAAAAGATTAGACCAATTTATCACCAGGCTCTCTTTGACTCTGAGCGTCTTTGATGCTAATTGTTTTTGTAAAAATAAACAATACTTTTAAATGTTATTTTATGGTGATTAGGGTACTTGCTCATTATCTAATGGCCACCCTGGATGAATTTAACCCCCCCAGGTGCGTCAGTCTGCCATGACTCTGCTTTCCCTGTTCAACTCCATAAAACCCAGCAAACTTTGTGTATATTAAAGTTTAATAGCAGCTCAAGAGTGAGAAGTCAAAAGAAATGTGAACAGTACCTAAGGGGTGTTTTATTCATGTTGATTCTCATATGTATGATAAATAGTTCCTGTGCCTGATTTCGTGACCAGAACAGGTTCTTTAAAACACCAGCAAAGGAAGCCCATAAGGAAAATAGAAATCATCTACCATAAAGAGCGAGCTAAAATATTCATATATTTCTTTGGAGACCCAGCAGGGTCTGGAGAGAGCCAGACATTTGCACCTTGGCTAGACGTATTTAGCACCAGTGATCTACTCCAAACCCCATGTGGGACAGGATGCCAGTAAGACAGCATGGGTTTTGGATAGCAGCTCACCCCGGAAGGACACTCAGGTTCAGAGCAGATGACACATGGACATATGTATCAGCGTTGTCCTATGTATATGTATGAACGTGTGTTTGAATATGTGCATGCACGCATGTATGTGTGTGTAACAGAATAGAGTGTAAATGTACATATTGTACAAATGTGCAAATGTAAGCAAGCTATTCTTAGCTTGCCAGTCATACAGAATTAGCTTGCCAATTATGCAAACTGTGCTCTAATAGGTAGTTTGTGCATTAATTTCTTTTTTATCACATAGAACATAAATTACCAACTTTTTTTCTGTAAAGGGCCAGTTACTAAGTACGTGAGGCTTTTGAACCAGGAGGTGTCTGTTGCAACTACTCAGCTGGCCATTGCAGAGTAAAAACAGACTTAGACAACACATAAACAAATAAGCATGCTTGTGTTCCAATAAAACTTTTGTTTATGCACACTGAAATTTGAATTTCATATAACATTTGCATATCAAAAAATATTATGATTCTTTTGATTTTTTTCAACAATTTAAAAATGCAAACACTATTCTTAGCTTGCCAGCCATACATAAACAGGTGACGGGCTGGATTTGGCCAAGGGCCACAGTTTGCCAATATGTAATTTAGAATGCATTTCCCATAGGAAAAAAATGATTGTAAATATTGTTTGGGTTACCAGATCAATCCACAAAAGTCAATTCAATCTAGAAAGAATCAAAATATGGCATATATAGCATGAATATTTATGCTAGCTACTGTTAGTGCTCTTGATAATCATGAATTTCTTTAATACTCAGTACAGTCCTATGGGGAAACAGGTTTAGAGAGTTTGAGTGACTTTCCTATCTCAGCTAAGAAGCTGAATAACTGGGATTTGAACCAAGGTCTTGGGATCTCAGAGCTGTGTTATTCACCGCAAAAGCACACCACTTGATCATAAATTAGGGGGATGATGCCTGGTACCTAGGGAATCCTCAGTCGAACTCCGCTACCAGCATTGTCGTCATTATGACTAAGTGTACTACTTCAACTCTACTAAATCAATATTTATGATACCGTTTCCTCAACCTGAGTCTCAACCTGGGATGCCTCCACATTTTTCCCTTGCCTGGTTTTGAAGCCCTCCTCATTGTCATTTAGCAAGGTAGAAAGGGAATTCTCCTGAGTAGGTATGACTGACTCTTCAATTGTACACATTTTTGCCTCTACATAAGAGCAGACACACCAATCATTTCCCATTTGCTCCAGGGGAACAAAAGGTGAAAGAGGACTCCCTTTGCAGCAGAGTCTGGGGCAGCCGAATTTGGGCCCCTTTGTTGCCCATTCATGTTTCAGAGCCAGTCACGCATCAGAGGATCAAGGTGACGTGCATAGACCTGGGTTACAGCCATGTGCCAAGTCCCCTGGAGGTTTGAAATAAAGCATTTCCCCATACGTCTGCATCATCAGTCATATTTTATTAGCCATGTAAGCTACAAAGTTTGCTGAGAACAAAGAACCCTCCCGGTCATCTATAGCTGAAATTGACAAATTGAAATAGACAAAGATGTTAAGTGAATATTTTTGTTCCTCCTTCCATTCTTATCTCCTTGCTCTTGACTCCAGCCTTTTTCCAGTTTCATAGTGGTCCATATTTTTAAACATATCCCTTGCACCGTCTCTCTGGATATCAAAAACCTCATTTCCCTGCAACCATTTTCAGACATCAAGAAACCACTTCATAGTAAGGTACAGATACCTCATTAAACATGAGGTGTTCTCCCCCGCTGCTCAATGTCCCCCTTTTGTATCCATCTTGAAAGAGATCACCTGTCACCCAGAAGCGATTCTCTCTTGGTGTAATTTGTGGCAATAGGACAGGCCACCAGAGGAGATGTTATAGTGCAGAGTTCTTGCTAACATCTTTCTGACAATGTCATTTGATTTGCCTATGCCTAAGTTCAATCCTCCTCCTGTATGTAGTTAATTAAATTATAAACTAAAATGCTTGTGGACCAGTACGTATTATTGCATAAGAAATCATCCCCGAATTCAGTGGATTAAAACGATGTATTATTATGTCTCATGGTTGGACTTGTTCAAGCTCATCTGGGTGGTCCTCACTTGGGGTCATTCATGAAGTTGTAGTCAGATGGTTGCTGGGCCTAGAGTCATCTAAAGACTTCTCGTCTTACTCTGTTTGTGTTGCTATACAAGAATACCTGAGGCTGAGTAATTTGTAAAGAATAGAGGTTTAGCCAGGTGTGGTGGCTCACGCCTGTAATACCAACACTTTCAGAGGCCAAGGCGGGTCACGGGATCACAAGGTCAGGATTTCGAGACCAGCCTGGCCAACATGGTGAAACCCCGTCTCTACTAAAAATACAAAAATTAGCCAGGTGTGGTGGCAGGCACCTGTAATACCAGCTACTCGGGAGGCTGAGGCAGGAGAACCACTTGAACCCAGGAGGCAGAGGTTGCAGTGAGCTGAGACCATGCCACTGCACTCCAGCCTGGGTGACAGAGCGAGACTCTGTCTCAAAAAAAAAAAAAGATAGAGGTTTATCTGGTTCATGGTTCTGCAGACTGAACAAGAAACAAGAAACATAGTGCAGGCATCTGCTTCTGGTGAGGGGCTCCAACTGCTTCCACTCATGGCAGAAGGTGAAGAGAAGTGAGCATGTGCAGAGATGGCAAGAGAGGAAGTAAGGGAGAAGGGAGGGAGGTGCCAGGCTCTTTTTAACAGCCAGCTCTAGTGGGACCTAATAGAGTGAGAACTCACTGGTTACCGCAAGGACAGCACCAAGCTATTCATGAAGAATCTGCCCCCATGACCCAAAAACCTTCTATCAGGCTCCACCTCCAACAGTGGGAATAATTTCAGCATGAGATTTGGAGAGGACACATATCCCAACTCTAGCACCTCATTCACATGTCTGGTGCCTGGGCTGGGATAGATGGAATAGTAGTGTCTGGTCTAGAATCATTCTATCTATCTATCTATCTATCTATCTATCTATCTATCTATCTATCTATCTATCTCCTATCTATCTATCTATCTTCTATCTATCTATCTATCTATCTATCTATCTATCTATCTTCTGTCTTCTTTCTATCTATCTATCTTCTATCTATCTTCTATCTATATCTATTTATCTATCTTCTATCTTCTATCTATCTATTTATCTATCTTCTATCTATCTATCTTCTATCTATCTATCTATTTATCTATCTTCTATCTATCTATTTATCTATCTTCTATCTTTATCTATCTATCTATCTATCTTCTATCTATCTTCTATCTATCTATCTGTCTATCTTCTATCTATCTTCTATCTATCTATCTATCTATCTATCTATCTATCTATCTATCTATCTATCTATCTCCCCACTCTATGAAGCCTCTCCACGTGGTTAGCACAGGCTTCCTCACAGCATAGCAACTTTAGAATAGTCAGACTTCTTACACAGCAGTTTAAGACTCCAAGAGCAAATTTTCCGAAAGACATGAAGTGGAAGCTGCCAGCCTCTTAGGGCATGGGCCTGGAAACTGCTACAACATATTTTGATTCCACCATATTCTATTGTTCAAGCAATCATAGAACCCACTCAGATTCAAGAGGAAGGGACATAGGCCTCCTCTTCATGGGAAGAGTGTCAAAAGAAAGTCAGCCATCTTTAATCTACCATAGGCTAGATGAGAGCTCCAGAGTCATCTACCCCTTTATAAGTGATATTAATCTTATGTTCTAGCACCTGGCAAAGTCCAGCTTGTACCCAAAACTCCTCTGGTAACAGAGGCCTTGCTGTTGATCTGGATGTCCCATTCCAACTTGGGACATCTCAGGCTCTTAGAAAATTATTTTCAAGGCCAGACATGGTGGCTCACACCTGTAATCCCAGCACTTTGGGAGGCTGAGGCAGGTGTATCACTAGAGGTCAGGAGTTTGAGAACAGCCTGGCCAACATGGTGAAACTCCATCTCTACTAAAAATATAAAATTTAGCTGGGTGTGGTGGCACACACAGGTAGTCCCAGCTCCTCAAGAGACTGAGGCAGGAAAATCGCTTGAATGTGAGAGGTGGAGGTTGCAGTAAGCCGAGATCATGCCACTGTACTCCAGCCTGGGTGACAGAGCCAGACTCCATCTCAAAAAAAAAAAAAAAGAAAAGAAAAAAAGAAAATTATTTTCACATTTACTGAGAATCTGCCACACGCTGACCTCTAGTTCTAGTTCTTGGAACTATAAAGAACACTCCTCCTACCTTTCCACATGATGACCTTTCGTATTTTTAAAGACAGTCCTTGACCAGTACAGTGGCTCACGCCTGTAACCCCAGCACTTTGGGAAGCTGAGATGGGAGGATTGCTTAAGCCCAGGAGTTCAAGACCAGCCTGGGCAACCTGGCAAAACCTCGTCTCTATGAAGAACACAAAAATTAGGCGTCGTGGCACATGCCTGTACTCTCAGCACTTGGGAGGCTGAAGTGGGAGGATCACCTGAGCCCAGGAGGTCGAGGTTGCAGTGAGCCACGATGGTGCCACTGCACTCTAGCTTGAGTGACAGAGCAAGACTCTATCTCAAAAGAAAAAAAAAAAAGACAGCTCTCCTCACTCTTCTGACTCTTCTTTCCTCCAAGCTGCTCATCCCCAATTTCTTCATCCATCTCAGGCAACCTTGTCTCTACTCTGAACAAACTTCACTTTCTTCATGTCCCTCTTGCAGCCTCATTCCATGTGCAAAACAGGAAACCAATCAGCCAGAGGGAAACAGACCTCTTCACACCCCCCATTCCAGTAATCTTTATTCTAACGATTACTGCAGTTATAACAAAATAATTGTCTTTCAGCCAGGCGCCGTGGCTCACGTCTATAATCCCAGCACTTTGGGAGGCCGAGGCAGGCAGATCATGAGATCAGGAGTTCGAGACCATCCTGGCTAACACGGTGAAACCCCATCTCTACTAAAAATACAAAAAAATTAGCTGGGTGCGGTGATGAGCGCCTGTAGTCCCAGCTCCTCGGGAGGCTGAGGCAGGAGAATGGCGTGAACCCGGGAGGCCGAGCTTGCAGTGAGCCGAGATTGCGCCACTGTACTCCAGCCTGGGCGACAGAGCGAGACTCCATCTCATAATAATAATAATAATAATAATAATAATAACACAAAAATTAGCCGGGCATGGTGGCAGGTGCCTGTAATCCCATATACTTGGGAGGTTGAGGCAGGAGAATCACTTGAACCTGGGAGGCGGAGGTTGCAGTGAGCTGAGATTGCGCCATTGCACTCCAGCCTGGGTGACAAGAGCGAGACTTCATCTAAAATAATAATAATAATAATTGTCTTTCTCGTGCTTTCTTGTACATTACCATCCCCCTATCTAATGGAAGCATCTTGTGTCTCTGAGGTGTGATTAGGATTGGGATTGGGATTCATGCAAAGAAAACGAAAGAGCCACTATGCAGCTTCTGAAATCTAGTTTCAGATGTTTAGGCCCACAGTAAATAATGATCTTGGAATGTGGACTTTGTGTGAGAGAAGAGTGTCTTGTAGATTCCAGAACACCAAGCGTGCTGGATGCAGAGCATGAGGTTTACTCAAAGCCAGTGTGGAGAGGACAGAGAAAATGATGGAGGAGACATTCTCAGCAGACAGGAGGAGAAAGCCGGCCCCAGTAGAGGAGAAGGAAAGAGAAAGGAGAACCAGTGGACAGTGGACCCACTCTCTGGGATTAGAAACAGCCAGATGAGGGTGGAGAAATGCCAGGCCTCACTGCTCATCCTTGCTGCTCAGGTGCAGACCAGGGCATTGCAAGCCCTGTTGGAGACACTGCATGTTCTTTGTGGCACGGCTTGGGCAGAAGGTTAAAAATGATCACGGAAAATACCCAAGTGAGTGGACCAGGGGCTGCTTATGGAGCTACATGCTCTTATGACAAAAACACCTGGGCAGCCCAAGAGAACTCACAGAACACAGCATAGGAAAGATGGGCTCTCATAACCAGATCCGGTGGCAGGGATCACAGACTTCAACAGCAGGTGATAGCACAGCAGCCAAAGCACCCGGACGGCACCAGCTGCTCTCTGGAGCACCTAATACAGGAATCGCGGGGGCCAGGGGAAGCCAATGATCCTGAATGGAAACCAGCACAAATGTAGAGGACAGCAGGGAGACCACCTTCCCACCAGATCACCTTCCCCCAGTGCCAGGAGGGCAGGTGGGCTTCCTTCTACCAAGACACATTCCAGGAAGAGAAAACAGGAGCAGGAAATACGGTGAAAAATTTAACACCCGAAGCAGACTGAGCTCACCCCAAACAGCCTGCTCTAATCCAGGAGAGTCTGAGCCACCTCTAACGAGGAGGGGGTAGGTTTTATCCTTCTGTGCCATCAGTGGACTGCAGCCTTCCTAAGCCAGAAAAGGCCATTTGAAGAAAGATACATTTTCTTTACACATCTGGATATGGTTTGGATGTGTGTCCCCTCCAAATCTTATTTTGAAATGTGATCCCCGATGTTGGAGGTGGGGCCTGGTAGAAGGTGTTTTGGTCATAGGGACAGATTCCTCATGAATGGCTTGGTGCCCTCCCCATGGTGATGAGTGAGTTCTCACTCTGAGTTCACCTGAGTTCTGGTTGTTTAAAAAGCCTGGCACCTCCTCCTCTCTCTCTCTCTCTCTCTGTCTCTTCCTCTGTCTCTCTCTCCCTCTCTCTCTCTCTCTCTCTCTCTCTCTCTCTCTTTCTCGCTCCCTCTCTCACGGTGCAATGTGCCTGCTCCCCTTTACCTTTTGCCATGAGTGGAAGCTTCCTGAGGCCTCCCCAGAAGCAGATGTCAGCACCATGCTTTCTGTACGGTCTGCAGAAATGTGAGCCAATTAAACCTTTTTTCCTTATAAGTTACCCAGTCTCTGGCCAGGCATGGTGGCTCATGCCTATAATCCCAGCACATTGGGAGGCCACGGCAGGAGGATCACTTGAGCCCAGGAGTTTGAGACTTGGGCAACATGGCGAAACCCCATCTCCACAAAAAAATTAGCCAGGCGTGGTGGTGGGCGCCTATAATCCCAGCTACTCAGGAAGCTGAGGCCAGAGAATCGCTTAAACATAGGAGGCGGAGGTTGCAGTAAGCCGAGATCATGCCACTGTACTCCAGCCTGGGTGACAGAGCCAGACTCCATCTCAAAAAAAAAAAAAAAGAAAAGAAAAAA
>NW_012114988.1:2299836-2353027 GCF_000951035.1 Colobus angolensis palliatus | reverse complement strand
ACTTGGGCAACATGGCGAAACCCCATCTCCACAAAAAAATTAGCCAGGTATAGTGGCGTGCACCTGCAGCCCCAGCTACTCAAGAGGCTGAGGTGGGAGGATTACCTGAGTCTGGGAGTCTAGGCAGCAGCAAGCTGTGATCACACCACTGCACTCAAGCCTGGGCGACAGAGTGAGATCCTGTCTCAATCAATAAGTCAATCAATCAATCAATCAGTAACCTAGCCTCAGATATTTCTTTATAGCAACACAAAAATGGACTGACACGCATCTCAATTGCAGAGTGTAAACATCCCATCCCCTACAGGGCCCAAGACTCAACTGTGCAACTTGTCACTTATGGAAACTTCTGTGAGCAGATCCAAGCAAAACTACCTTGAGCTGAGCTTCTTCTCCCAATCCACCAAAGATCAAAACAGTCATAGAATGTCCTCTCCCGTGTACTGGAGATCACATGAGATGACCCAAGTAAGCCAACAGGAAGCCAAAAAATGTGTGTTCTCACTTCTGTGCAGATTGATCACTGTGTTCTCAAACCCCACCATCATTACTCTCACTAGACAATGGCACAAGAACTCAGCAGAACCCATCAGGATCACGTGGTAGGGATCAGCATTTTAAACGGGTCTTGGCTTTGGGAAGGCTCTCAGGCGGAGGGTGTAGAATGTGGGGAAGGACTAGAGGGGCTTGGGGGTTGCGGGGTTGGGATACAGTGGAAGGATGTGGTTGACAGCCTGGGTTTGCGTCTCAAATTGCTAAATGTAAAACGTTGGTTAATTTACTTTATCTTCCCCAGCCTCTCGGTTTTTCTTATCTGTACAACATTTCATCATCATTATTGCCGTTCAAACCACCTGACATGTTCGACTGAACAGCAAGGGAAGCTTTGAAATGGAAACGAATATTAGCGACAAAGATTTCTATGGAGTCTTCCTATTTGCAAAATGTTTTCACGTATAGTTTTTTCTTAAAGCATTTTAGGCAGTGATTTTTCAAACTCTGCTCACTGAATCCCCAAAGGTCCCTGGAGCCTCCCCTTGGGGGAGGGGACCAAGGTAGGGAAGGTGCTGGGATGTGCTGGACTCCCATCTCTCATTTTGATTTTAATCTGAGTGGTGGTATGACTTTCATTGGTTTCATGTCCCTTTTTTCATAGAACAGATTCCTTGGCTTAAAACAAAAAAGAAGTTGGAAACTCACTGATTCCAAGAAAGTGGTGCAAGAAGAAAGGTGGTGACTGCTGCGGGCTTGACAGCCTCCCCTCTTGCTCAGAACAGCTCACCCATCCTGCTTTTTCTTTCCCCTCTGCTAGTTGACTCCCTGAATCACAGCTCAGTGACCAGAAACAATGTCCCGTCCACCCTCTCCAAAGCCCAGAGTCCAGGGTTCTCACCCTAATTCACCAAAACCCCAGACCCACCCTCACTCCTGGTGCTTAAGTCCTGGCATGACTCAGGCACTGGAGAGATGAAAATATTCACAGTCCGAGGACATTCCGGAGACTTGCTGCCTTACTTCCAAAGGGCAATGATTGTCATTATGCTGAAATGAACTGCTTTCCTGGTCGAAAAACATGTATTTTTAAAAAGCTTACTTTCACTCCTTTCTCTAAAATGAGAATCAACTTATAACTGTGGCCCAGTACCTTGAGAGCTTTCCCCGTTTTTGTACTTCGTAGAATCCTTAATAATACAAAAATTGCCCAGAGCATTTCACACTGAGTTATGAAGTCATTAACATTTCTGGGATAAACACAGTACCCCAGGAAAAGTTATTAGACATCGGGGGAAAATGAGATACATTGAAAAGGCCCGGTGTCTAGCAACTATAGACAGAAAAATTCACCTGTTTCTGGTTAAAGGCAGGAGAAATTGCTCTCCAAATCCCACATGCAGACGGAGTAGCCTTTTCTCAGCCAACCAACTTGGCATATTGGATATTGGTAAATTTTGAAGAATCAGCACCTTCCTGTCCCAAGGCCAGCAATCTTTCCAAACTCACGGCTCTGCATCCGCCTCAAGGTTCCTGGTATTTATGATTGTGTCAGCAACAGGATGGCTGTACCCCGACACCACAGTCTATCAGACCCATAATAAATTTTATCTGGCTGCACTGTTTGCTTTTAACTTAGCAGAGGGATCCATCCTGTTTGCTCCTTGCTTACCCCCCACCCACCCCACATCTCCCGTGTCCACCTGTCCTTCACAATTTTGCTCAGATGTCATGTGCTTCACGGAGACTTCCAAACAGTCTACAATCCATAATTTCTCTCCTTTTGATAAATGACTCTGGTATATTTTACCAGACATTTTTGTTTGGGGGACTTAAGCAGACAGTACCTTGATTATTCTCTAATTCTTTCACCTGCCTGCTCATATACGAGAATCAGGGTTCTAGAAGGAATCTGAAGGATTGTTGTCCAAAGTTGCAAAGAAACATCGTTGCCTCTCTGACTGCATCCCCAGCTAATAAAGATAAGCACTCATAAAGTTTATAAATGATCTCAAAAGTTCTGTTTCTTTTATTGTTATTATACTTTAAGTTCTAGGGTACGTGTGCACAACGTGCAGGTTTGTTACATATGTATACATGTGCCATATTGGTGTGCTGCACCCATTAACTCGTCATTTACATTAGGTATATCTCCTAATGCTATCCCTCCCCCCTCCCCCCTCCCCAATAGGCTCCGATGTGCGATGTTACCCTTCCTGTGTCTAAGTGATCTCATTGTTCAATTCCCACCTATGAGTGAGAACATGCGGTGTTTGGTTTTTTGTCTTTGTGATAGTTTGCTGAGAACCATGGTTTCCAGCTGCATCCGTGTCCCTACAAAGGACACGAACTCATCTTTCTTTTATGGCTGCATAGTATTCCATGGTGTATATGTGCCACATTTTCTTAATCCAGTCTGTCACAGATGGACATTTGGGTTGATTCCAAGTCTTTGCTATTGTGAATAGTGCTGCAGTGAACATACGTGTGCATGTGTCTTTATAGCAGGTATATACCCAGTAATGGGATGGCTGGGTCAAATGGTATTTCTAGTTCTAGATCCTTGAGGAATCACCACACTGTTTTCCATAATAGCTGAAGTAGTTTGCAGTCCCACCAACAGTATAAAAGTGTTCCTATTTCTCCACATCCTCTCCAGCGCCTGTTGTTTACTGACTTTTTAATGACTGCCCTTCTAACTGGTGTGAGACAGTATCTCATTGTGGTTTTGATTTGCATTTCTCTGATGGCGAGTGATCATGAGCATTTTTTCATGTGTCTGTTGGCTGTATGAATGTCTAGAAGAAAACCTAGGTAATACCATTCAGGACATAGGCATGGGCAAGGACTTCATGTCTAAAACACCAAAAGCAATGGCAACAAAAGCCAAAATTGACAAATGGGATCTAATTAAACTAAAGAGCTTCTGCATAGCAAAAGAAACTACCATCAGAGTGAACAGACAACCTACAGAATGGGAGAAAACTTTTGTAATCTACTTATCTGACAAAGGGCGAATATCCAGAACCTACAAAGAACTCAATCAAATTTACAAGAAAAAAAAACAAACAACCCCATCAAAAAGTGGCAAAGGATATGAGCAGACACTTCTCAAAAGAAGACATTTATACAGCCAAGTTCTGTTTCTTCATGAGTTTTCCTTAGCCTAAACTGTACTGGGGTTGAGTCCTGCTTAGTACCCAATGAAACCCTTTCCAGAAAGATGAGATCAAGGACCAAGGTGCATCCAGGCGAGAATAACCCCACTCTCCCATCCTGAATCTGCAGCAGACATTACGGATTCACACAATGCCCTTTTCTTCTGAGGCTAGACTCAGCTTTGGAAATCTTCTCATTAAAGTTCTCCAACAGGCCATTTCCAATTGCTGTTGACACATGAATTAAAACATATATTCCATGTCCAGGGCAGTCCGTGGAAAGCAATTCAACTCCAGGTGCATGTGATTCTTGAAACATCCATTAAAGCTGTAGCACTGGCTGGGAGCAATGGTTCACGCCTGTAATCCCAACACTTTGGGAGGCCAAGGCAGGCAGATCACCTGAGGTCAGGAGTTCGAGACCAGCCTGGCCAGCATGGCAGAACCCCATCTCTACTAAAAATACAAAAATTAGCCAGGTGTGGTGGCAAGTACCTGTAATTCCAGCTACTGGGGAGGCTGAGGCAGGAGAATTGCTTGAACCCAGGAGGTGGAGGTTGCAGGGAACCAAGATCACACCACTGCACTCCAGCCTGGGAGCCAGAGCAAGATTCTGTCTCAAAAAAATAAAAAATAAAAAATAAAATAAAAACTGTTCAATGCTCAGATTTTCACCTCTTATGATATCCTCCGTCTGCTCCAGACACCAGGCTGTCTTTCCCAGGGTGGGTAGCCAGTAATAAGGTTTTTAGCCTATGGAATCTTTAGCAAGTGCCTGTGCAACTCAAAATCTCTGATTCTATGAGTGTTTTGAAACTCATCTATGGAGAAAGTTGTGCTCTACATTCTCCTTTGAGCCTGGCAGAGCCAGAGCTGACCTCACTCTCCTAAGCCCCACTGTCCTCCACCTCCATTTCATATCAGCCATATCCTGAGACCCTCATCTTCATGCAACCCTACTTGTCAAACTAGATCTTGAGTTTGGGGCCTCCCTCTTCTGACTCCAGCCCCTTTCTCCCTTCTTCAAGGAGCAAACTCTTCGTCCTCCCTCTCTGGGACTTCCCATTGCTTGACTGGTCACCTAGTCCATTGGCTCCTGTTCACAGTCCATGAATGTCCTAGGCTGCCTGAAGTCTAGAACTGACCTCTTCAGTATTTCCCTCACCAGCATTACAGGTTCTATTAGCCCTTTGGACATTTGCTGTGACAATCCCCAACCCTGAGCCACCCCATGCCCCTTCTCCTCCCTGTAACATAATAAATAGGCTTGCATCTTACACTCATTGCCTGCACCAAGTATCAAATTCATCAAGTTATCATAATGCGAAGAAATACACCGGACTTGGCCAGGTGCGGTGGCTCATGCCTGTAATCCCAGCACTTTGGGAGGCTGAAGTGGGTAGATCACAAGGTCAGGAGATCGAGACCATCCTGGCCAACATGGTGAAACCCCACCTTTACTAAAAGTACAAAAATTAGGTGGAGCTGGGCATGATGGCACGTGTCTGTAATCCCAGCTACTTGGGAGGCTGAGGCAGGAGAATTACTTGAACCAGGGAGTTGGAGGTTACAGTGAACCAAGATCACACCATTACACTCCAGCCTGGCCACAGAGTGAGACTCTGTCTCAAAAAAATAAAAAACAAAAATAAAAATAAATTAAAAAAAAAAAAGAAATACACGGGACTGCAGCTTGCATGCCACGGAGAACTAATGGATGCCCTTCCCTGTTCCACATGTCTGAGATGCTTCAGCCTGGACTTTAACCCTCCCTAATTTGTCTATCACAATGTCAACAGTGATCATCTGTGGCCATACAGAACTCCAACATCAACTGAAAACAAGGAGAGCCAGTTTTCCCACTGTGGGACCAAATCAGGAACCCAGATCACCAAGGCAACTTGTTGAAAATAGAATAGCCTATAAATATGTGTTCAATGGAATGACCAAAAGCTCTCTGGGGCAGCCAAAGCAATCTCTTAATTAACTTGAACTAGGACTCCCTAATTACTGGAGCAGGCTAGAGAAGGCATCAGCTGTACAGGGCCTCTCCAGTTGGCTTGGGTAACATGCAGGCTAGAGCATGGTCAACCCAATCCAGGCATGAGTCACAAATAATTTGTTATTAGTAATGACCAAGGGTTCAACACTGAGTAACGACTTCTCGTCTTCCTGGTTTAAATCATTTGGAATGGATTTGAGGTTATCCATACCAAATGTCCTCTGACTCTCATTTCCCTACATTTTTATGAGTGGGGAAAGAAGGGGTCTGCCTGTGCAAGACAGCTGCTCATGTGAATGTCCCTTATCATGTGTGTCTGGGGAGAATGGATGAGGTCCTGGAGGCTCTGGTACTATTTTGATTTTTCAGATCTGTGAGCCACTCTTTGGGAAGAGACTAATAGTTTTCAGATGTGTATGCCTTATAGTGAGTCTCCACTGGAATCACAGGTGGTGACTTTTGACTTTGGGATAGGCAGGTTGAGGAGTGTTAAAGCTCAGGGCTGAGACAGCTCAGAAATGAAGAAGAAGGAAGAAAATCAATTGGTCCTCCACAAAAAGTTGAAGTCGGCCAGGCATGGTGGTTCACGCCTGTAATCCCAGCACTTTGGGAAGCTGAGGCGCATGGACCATCTGAGGTCAGGAGTTCAAGACCAGCCTGGTCAACATGGTGAAACACCATCTCTACTAAAAATACAAAAATTACCCAGACATGGTGGTGCATGCCTGTAGTCCCAGCTACTCAGGAGGCTGAGGCAAGAGAATCGCTTGAACCCAGGAGGCGGAGGTTGCAGTGAGCCAAGATCACGCCACTGCACTCCAGCCTGGGTGACATAAGCGAAACTCCGTCTCAAAAAAAAAAAAAAAAAAAAGGTCGAAGTCAGCCACTCTGATTTCTTTCTCCCTCATTGGTTCTCTCTTCCTTCCAGTCTCTGGCATCTTCTGGTACAATAGATGTTCACTAGACTATGAGCTCTGAGACAGTGTAGATGGCACCTGACTTGTTCTGTGTCATAGCCCAGCACTAGCATGGTGTCTTGCATCTAGAAGGTACTTAGTAAATATTTGTTGAGTGAACATTTTTCTTATGCTGATGGATAAATGTCCACAAACCTCCAGTTTACACTCCAAATAACAGTCCACAGAGCCTGAATTTTGAGAAAGTTCCCAAATCAAGATGTTTCCAATTCTCTACAACCATCAGGGAGCCATACTCCTTCAGGACCCTGCTGAACCCATGCAGGCCACCACTATCCAGCAAAATGTTGAGCAATGATGGAAATGTTCTGTATCTGCTCTGTCCAATATAGTAGCCACTACCTTCATGTCACTCTTGAGCACGTGAAACATGGCAGTGTGATTGGGGAAATGAATGCTGAATTTTATTTCATTTTAATTTTTACAACTTTAAATCTAAATGCGTTGCCATCACAGCTACTGGGTATGATCTTGAACAGCACAGACTTAGTCTGATGGGCACTAACCAGCTGCTTCCTAACCATCGGGGAATCTGGCTTCCAATTTGATCCCTGCCACTCATTCCCAGTAGCCCGAGTGTGGTCATTTGAATTTGCAAGCCTCAGTTTCTGCAGTTCCTGAAATGAGGATGATTGTTTTGCCTGTTCCCCCTACCTCGCCAGGTTGGTGGAAAGATCCTATAAGATGCTAAAAATGCTTTGCAAAGTTGGAAAAGCTGTTTAGATCTCAGTTATCAGTTTCCCTATGCTTCCCAGTTCTCATGTTCACATTTTCACCCTTGTCTCTTGATAGCACAAGGCTTAACTTCAAGGAGCAATAGAGGGAAGAGGAGTATCTAGCCCCCTGGTAACCTGATGGAGGCCATGCCCTCATGTTCAAGCCTTTTTTGGTTGAAAGTAATGAAAACTCATGCAAACAAGCACAAATAATAAATGGGGGTTATTATGCAGAAAGAAACATCTGGGGAATCCAAGGGCAGGCATCTTTGGGTGGGGACAAAGGTAGATTTAAAGTTCAGTTGGATCACATTGAACCCTCTGCTACGTGAGTTACTCATTGATGACCGGCCAAGGACCTGAGGCATCTGAACTTAGATCTTGCTTTATACCCACTGCATCAAAGATACGTATCTGAGAACAATATATGGAGCCAGAAATTACAATTTTCCATCTAGACACAACTGTCTGATTAGTATATTAGACAAATTACTTTTCTGTGTGCCTTGCTTCAGTTTGTTTTTCTGAAAATGGGTATGATAAAACATCGCACTAGAGGGAGTGTGTGATGGAAGAAGAATATATTAGGATGTCATCTATTTTAGCACTATAACAACATACCTAAGACTGAGTAATTTATAAAGAATATAGAAATTTATTTTCTCACAGTTGTGGAGGCTGGGAAGTCCAAGATCAAGACGCCAGCAGGTTTGGTGGCCTAGTGAGAGCTGCATTCTCTGCGGGAAGAAACGCTGTTCTCACATGGCAAAAGGTGAGGACAGCCGCTTTCATAAAAGCCTTAATCCTAACCATAAGGGAGGAGCCCTCTTGGCTTAACCACCTCTTAAAGGCCCCTCCTCTTAATGCTGTCATCTTGGCAACACCTAAATTTTGGAGAAGACACATTGAAAACATAGCAGAGGCCCTGATGCTCCAAACAGCTGAAATGATTTTATAAGGCTACAAGAAAGAAAAGTTCTCATTTTTTTCAAAGATATTCATCAGTAAACTGATCACTTTTAAAATTAGTCCTCCTTCTTACTTAACACCAGAATGATAGCCCAAATATTTACCATCCAGTATAACACAACATCCACCACCATTCACAGGGACTCCTTCTACATGGAACAGGGTCCTGGGTGCCCCTTACTGGCCAGGAATTTACCCTTTAGTTGCTCCATTAGGGAAGGTAAGTGGATGGGGAGGAGGCCCTCTGGGCATAGTTATTCACTAAAACTTAGAGTGTTATTTTACTATTTTAACAAGGGAAGGACTATACCAGTGCAATTGAATTGAAGAACAACCTGGCTTAAAGCTAGCATTAAGTCCCATTCCTCTATTTCCCCCAAAATGAAACAACATTTGTACTGTCAACCTCTTGCTAAGGGGAATTTCAAATATTGCAACTGATATATGAGTTCATAAAGTCAATGAAAGTGATGTAAAAGAATTATGTAAGTCACACTTCAGGCAAGACACTGACAAAAGATATGGCAGAATTTGACCAGTCATTATTGATAAAGATGATGATAAGAAATATGCTTCAAATGAGAATGACTGCAAAATGTAATGTTGTATCCTCGATTGGATCCTGGAGTAATAAAAGGACATTTTTGGAAGAACTGATGAAATCTAAATAAAGTCAGTAGACTTGAGTTGCTAGTAATGTACCAATGTGAACTTCTTAGTTTTGACAAATGTCCCATGGTTCTGTGAGATACTAACATTGGGGGAGACTGGGTGAAGGGTCTATGGAACTCTGCATACTCTCTCTGCAACTTTTCTTTAACTCTAAAATTGTTCTAAAGAGAATGATTGAATGTCAAAGAATTAAGAGAGGTCTTTAGAGTGGTTCATAAGACCCCTAGATATTTCTGTAAAACATGGCTTCCTTTATGATATTGCAGTGTATATCCTATGTGAAATAAAGAATGAGTATATTCTAGTTTGATGGAAAAAAAAAATGCCAGACTTTTTAAGGCCCTGACTTGATTCATTTTCTATTAATTCCAAGAATTAGTGCCTATTTGCCATCAGAACCTAAATTTTGTTAAATGTAAGAAAACAAATTAACTTTCATAATTTTTAGCTTCATTTTTCAAGGCAAAGTCACCATCCTAATTAAGTGAATGCACTTAAAGTCATCTTTTCCTGATCTCAATGACATGTGAATAACTGGCTATGTAGACTTCCGCCATTCCCATCCCATTGTGTGTGAACTTGCTCCCCATCCCCAGCTTTCCAAGTAGAATTATCTGTATTACTAGTGGAGAGAGGGATGTGAAAAGTCCAAAGGAGACGAAATTGCTTTACATAATAAAGGAACTGACAGACCCTGGAAGTGCTGCTAAGTGAAATATGATGTCACTTCACTTTATCATCCCCAGGAGACTTTCAGGGAAATCAACGTTTCGCATCAGTGCTTTGGAGGAGGAGTTGGTTTTGCTTTGAGTTTTTATGAGACCATACGGTGACACTGGCCTTCAAGCCAAATGCCAGCGTGTTCAGTTAAATGTTGAATACCCCTGCAGTTAGTAAATCCTGAGCCCCTTCCTCTCTTAGATGAGCCTGCAAGGAAGATGGGGCAGGCATTACCACCCTGTTTTGTGAAGGTGAAACTGAAGCCCCGTGGGGTTAAGCAGGCTGCCTCCCTTGTTTATGGACTGTAAACACAAATGCCTTCGTAGCCAGGGAGAGAGCTCTCAGGCTGAGTGATGCAACCATGGTGAACAAGAAAAGATATGCTCCATCCAAAGGGGGTTGTCACACAGAAAGTGTGTCCAGTGCAGCCCACTCTTCTAATTTTTCAAAAGAGGCCAGGACTCTGGATTTTTAGATCAAACTGCCCCATGACTCTTTGTTGTGTTTTGTTTTTAACATAAAACAGAGTTACCAAGTAAGCCAAGTCTGTGGTCTGTATACTTCCATGGGATGCCACTTTCCAATGTCTGGATGGGGAAAATATTAAAACTTGGGTTAATCATACTCAGGTTCCTGCCACTTTGGAAAATAAATTTACTTTGACCTAATATGAGTGATCTCTACCTTGTCCTCTACATGTTAGTAAATTCTGGGTCACTGTGTATTTATATATCCATAAATGCATGCGTATCTCTAGAGAGAGAGATTCTAACTCCCAGTTCGGTTTTTCAGTCCTCTCCCTTCTTCATCATTCTTTAAAGCCGCATAAATAATTAGATGAACAAGGACGGGAGCTCTAGGTAGGGATCAAATGCAAATTCTTAACAAGAACTTGCACAGTTTCTAAGGAGTAGGCAACAGACCCAGGCACAAATATTTACCCCTCTACTCAAGTGTATAAGCTAATTATCTTTTTCAAAGAAAGTATTCAACTGTAGCTCTCCCAAGATCCAGCTACTTCCAAGAGTTCTTGAGTTTTCTGTCAGCTGATCTCAAGGAAATGTTAACCATTTATCCTACGCTTCAACTTCCCCCAAGGATGTAGGAAGTAGCTGCAAACTAGCCAGTTTTTTGAGCTAGCAACGGCAAAGACAAAATAGATACCCAATGTAATTAATGGGACAGACCAATGAAAAGGAAACATTTCTATGATGATGATTTGTGGATATACAATAAGCTCTTACCTGGGGCGTATGAATATGTGTTCTTCCCATTTTTATTAAGAAAAACACTGAGGTCAAGGCAAGTTCAGTCCCAAACAGTGAAGGTGAATCTTGAGCTTGCATTTTCTAGTGAGGCAGTGCGGAAAGGCACCTGGGCCAGGACGTTAACCCAGAATTCACTGATAAGCCAGGCAGCCTTGAGTAAATTACTCAACCCTTCGTGCTTCCTCTAAAACTTGCCAAGAGTTAGGAGAATAAATGAGATTTGCCCTGGGGAGGGCATTCAGCATTTCAGAAGACCTGGTGCCCAACTGGGGCAAAACTTCGTTGCTATCTGAGGCTAAAGTCTCACCACTCGTATTACAAGTGTTTCTGTCTGTTGCCAGCCCTTGAGTTATGGGTTCTAATCTCTCTTCATCCTCAAGTTTCAACCCCACAAGAAAAAGACATTTGTTTTCCTTTTCTTGGGCTGAATGGTTAGATAACTCCTCCGTCTCATCGTTAAAGGCGGCCTTCTATGTCACATTGAGATGTTTCGTCTGATGATTGGGAGCAACCAATGGAAACTTACACTTACTCGCCTTGACAGCCCACAAATCAGACTTCAGGGCAGAGGCCTGTTAAGGTAGTTGCCAGCCTCTCTCATACAGCATAGAACATTTCCTCCAAAAAGCAGAGTTTGACAAATGGGCCTGGCTTACATGACCTTATGCTAGAAACCAGTGACTCCACAGTCTGTGTCTCAGGGATATCCTCTGAACCCACAGGCTCATTTGCTCACATAAGACCTGTGAATTCATTGGTGCTCACAAATACGAAGTCCACCAAAAAGAACTAAGGTATAACAACTACAAATATTTATACATATACTTCAGATTTTAAGGACCCAGAAAATCAAACATAGATGAAGCTATTTTTCTGTTTGTTTTAAATTTCAAATTGTCTTTCAGATACAGGAAGTACACGGGCAGATTCATTACATGGGAATATTGTGTGATGCTGAGGTTTGGAGTGCAGATCCCATCACCCTGGCAGTGAGCATAGTATCAGATAGGTAGCTTTTGCACCCGCCCTCCCTACCCTCTAGTAGTCCACAGTATCTATTGTTCTCATAGTTATGTCCATGTGTGCTCAGTGTGAAGCTATTTGTCTTTACCTCCTGCTAAACTGCAGTGTCGACTCACCCTGGGCAAGTGGGGGAACAGCGAAGTGACATGTTGCTTAAGGTCACAGTCATCACACTGCACAATTCTAATGGGAGCTGCTCACATTGTCTGGAGTGGTGCTTTGCTCAGCCTGCCCAGCCAGAAGTGGCAGCCATGCTCTTGGGTGTGGAAAAGACGGAAGGAATGGGAAAGGAAAAGAGTATTGGGTTGGAGGGGTGCCTACTGGCAGGCTGTTTTCACATGTTATTGGCTGGCCAATGAGATGAGAAACACAGGCTCCTAACTAACTGGGTCACTGTGGACACATCTTTATTTTTATAAGCCTGAGTCACTCACCTTTAATTGGGCTATATGACCTGTGTCATAATGTACTTTAAAAATGCTTTATCACAAACAATGTGATTCAGCGTGTACAGAAGTTAACAGTAATCTACATCCTAGGGGCAGTGGCATGAAAATAAGTATCCAAGATACGTGGTTGGCTGGAAATATTGAAGAGACCTACCACCTTGCATTAATAAGTTGCATGAATTTGGCCTGCCCTCTAACACAGTCCCTTGCAGAACAATGCCCCAGCTTCACTGGCCTTCTAGCTCTGCTCTGGGAGATGCTGGCCTCTAAATCTGTGAACCGTGAAGTTGGCTGGTCCTGGAGTGTGCCAATCATGCCAGGGACACATTGGAGAGCTGGAAGACGAGTGCAGCAATGCCTGTCCATCCCATGCATTGAGCGACCCATCAGTACCTTTAGAAAATTATATCAGCTCATTAAAAGGTGACCTTCTTCAGATGGAGGGGTCCCTTTAAAGTTTAATAGCACCCCTTTTCCGTTTTTCTACAGAAGTTGCTTCATACTTGCTGCAGTGATTCAGCAGGAAGCAAATCACAAGATTATGAGTCTTGTGCAGTAGTTATTTCCATCCTAATGTGAGAACCATCCATTTTTGCAGCATCGGGTCATTGGAGACCACCGTATTATGAGTGTTTCACACATTAGAAATTGGCAAACAGCAAGTTACATACATTAGTGCTGCTCCCATAAGAAAATAAATCAAATAAGGAATAAGATTATTAGATGACCAATTAAATGAAAGGACTACCCAGGCATTGTTAGTAAGACAATTAATTGTAGGTTTCTACTCATCTTCATACACTTTGTTGCCTATTAAGACAATGAATGGATTCTCTAAGATTGGGTCTAAAAACATGTTTAATCAGATAGCAAGGAATCATTATTTTTATGACTTTGTGAAATGCATATTTTTTCCAACCAATTTTGAATCAGGCTTTTCAAAGTTTAGGGGAAGGGAGTACAAAACCTTTCACAGAGCTCTAATTGAAATCAGAAATTTAAAGAAAAATCTCATTATAAAAAGAATCATTTGGGGAAACTAACACCCAAATCTTTCTTTGATTTGGAAAATGCCTTGAATGGAGATTTCTGAGTTGGGGGATTTGTTTTTTTCTAGATTTTCTCAAAGGATCTCAAATTCTAAGAACTAACACGCAGACAAACCACAAATTACCACTTTGAGATTTGGGGTTTTTTTTTTCTTTTCTTTTTCTTTCGTTTTTTTTTTTTTTTTTTTTGGTCTTTTAAAGAATCTTCTCAAAAAAGTGAAAAAGTGGGCTCCTTTAATTCCAAGTGACTAAGAATATGGGAAGGGAGGACCAGAATGTATAAAAACCATAAAAATATGCAAAGGAGAAATATAGACTTCTTATGAAATTCAAAAGTACGAATGTCTCCCTTCGTGCCTGGGAACTTAAAAGAGACTCGTTTAGGATCAGTTAAAGGAGGCCCTATTTTAAACAACTTTTCTTTGTGCCAGAGGTGGTATGGGCTAAAAACACAACTAGCTTCTGAAAGGGTTTAGATAAAATCCTGGGAATATATTTATGCCACATTATTACGGAAAACTAAGGATACTCAGAAGACATCCCTTGGCTTCTTTATTGAAAAGAAAAAAAAAAAAGATTGAGTCTCACTATGTTGCCCAGGCTGTTCTCAAACTCCTGGGTTTAGTGATCCTCCTGCCTCTGCCTCCCAAAGGGCTGGGATTATAGGTGTGAGCCACCTCGCCTGGCCCCCTTGGCTTCTGATGCCGAACCCAGCCTTCCTGGACCCCCAGGCCACTCAAAGTGCCCAGCCCTGTGCTCTGTGAGTCTCCCTCCCACCACACAGAGCACATTCTTCTACTCATCCATCTCTCACACTCAGGTGTATGCAAGAGTGGTGTCACCTAAGCCTATCAAAGGACCTTACAATAAATTTGGGACCAAACTAAACATTGATACCAGACATTTTTCACCACAAAATGCTCTAAGATCTTTCTTATAATCTTGTTATTTCTCTTCAAAGCTGCCCCTAGAAAGAAGCTCAAGATGTTCCTCCTGGGGCAGAGCAGCTCCCCCACCACTCTTGTGTCTGGATCATGTCAATTTCCACAGTGCTACTGACTTGATTAGCTTGATGCCTTTGTCACAGAGGTGGCCAGGAGGTGGCCAGAGGTTGGTTTTAAAGAATGTCCTTTCTTCTCCCCCATGTGCAACACCCACCACTTTTCCAAACAGTCTATAGAGTGTTGTGGTTTTCATTGCAAGCTCTGGAGACAGATTGTCTGAGTTGGAATCCTAGCTCCACCACATGCCCACTCCATGACCTTGGGACAGTTATTTAATGTCTCTGTACCCACAATACTTCATCAGTAAAAGGAGGATAATTATAGTGTCCTTTCTGTAAGATTGTCATAAGGTCATCCAAATGAGATGACCCATATGAAATGTTTAGTGTATTACCTGGCTTCTAGTAAGAGATTAATAAGCATGTATCTGTCCATATAGGCTAGGATATGCTGCAGTAACAAAAGAGTCAAGATATCAGTGGCTTAAAAAAACAAAGTTGTATTGTTTATCCATGCTACATGCTCATCCAGGTAGACAGGGGTCTCTGTTCATCAAAGTCACTCAGGAAACTCGGATAAAGGAGCATCACCTGTAAATCAAGTCAGAGGTGGGGAAAGAGAAAGTGGCACGTCACACTAGCTTTTAAATATCCCACCCTAACTTATACATGTTACTTTAGCTCATATTTCATTGACCAAAGCAAGTTGCCAGATAGCCCCATTAGCCCCACTGAGGCAGAGAAGTATGATCCTACCGTGTCCCTAACCATGATCCTTCCATGTCCCAAGTTAGGAGAACCAGAAATATTTGGTGAATAAGATTACTGACCACTGCAAGAGCTAGTTGATATCATGATGGTGCGTCTTATGCAATGTACCTTCAGGGTTTCACAAGCATAAATGTAAAATGCCAACCATGTGAAATGGATGGGTTCCTGTGATTGAAATCAACTATCAGTTCTCTACCCTACCCCAGCACAGACTGCAGCAAAGCATATTTTCTCTGCCTACCACAATTATTCTTTCCAAATACGATATTCTCTTATAATACACACTGTCAATGGCCAATCATTTTTGAGCAAGCTTAATGCAACATTTCAGTCTGGTTGTATGACAGATGGAGAGAAAAGCTTCCAGGGAGAAAATGGAAACAAATTTCTCTCTTTTTCTTCCAAAGCTTAAGAAACAACGATATAGTACTTAAGAAAACTAACCCCCAAGTCCTCTGTCCTGTCAACTAGTTTAATGTGAGGGCCTTTTTTTCCCATCCTTTATGGGGGTGAGAGGTGCTAGAAGAAGAGAAGAGCCTTTCCCCAGTTCTAAATGGTTTCCTAAATGTTTCTCAGTGATTTACGTAGCAAATAACTAAAACACACAAGGAAGCTGGCGACTTCTCATTTGATCCTCCCTGCGGAGAAAACGAAAAGGAAAGGCTGCTTGGAAGACTTCAGAGGCCACTAAACTGCTTTCTATTGATTTTATACTAAGACACTTTATCACTCTTGTTGCTTTAAAAAGAAATGCAATCTGTGTCAGAGTCTAAATAGACTTTCCTAGGAAAATCAGACCCCATACTCCTACATGAACAGATGTGAAGGATGTTTATCAGCTGTGGCAAATCAACTTTGGGGCATTTTTTTTAAAGAAGCATTTGTCTTGCTGTAACATCCCAGTCCTTGAAAACATTGTAACTGGAGTCTTACTGCCTGAGATTAAACTTTCCTGGATCTGAAGTTCACCTTAAAAAGCATCTCGTCCAGTCCGCTTCCTGTGCACCTGGGAAAACAAGGTTGAGAGATGTCGGGAACTCACATGTATTTACTGAGTGAACTGGGGACAGGATCCAAGCTTAAATCAACTCTATGGCTCCCAGTCAGATAATTACAGAATCTCAGAATTGGCATAAATTTTAAACCCCAGGTGTCTTTTCCCGCGTCAGCCTCTTCCCCTGTGAACCAAAATGTCAATAGTTCTCTCCCAATGTTACCAAAGGGAAGAATAGAATGACGTTTTTTTTTTTCCTTAACCTTCGCAATGCAAGCTACCTTTGGCCTATTTCCTGCCTATATTTGGAATACTATTTCTCCCATTTTAAGAATTCAATAAATAGAAATGCTAACCTATAAAACTAGTAAATTACAGAGTTTTTTTACTTCATAAAACAGTTCTATATAAGGTAAGGCCTGAATTCTAGTCTTGACTTTGTCATTAACTGACTGTGTGTTCATGAAAAACTGAATTCATCATTCCTGGTCTGAGTTTGTCCACCTATTCAATGGAGGGGTTGGAACAGATCGTCTTCAAAACTCCTTTAAACTGGAAATCATTTGTAAATTGACGACATGAGTCAAAACAAGTTTCCCTGATGTATTTTTTAGTGTTAAGGTTTTTAAAATTTATTTTAAAATAACTCGTATTTACAAAGCATGCACAAAGAATACCACAAGGACAATCCATGCAACCACTACCAAAGTTACAATCTAAAACAGTGGTGTCCAATCTTTTGGATTCCCTGGGCCACACCGGAAGAAGAAGAATTGTCTTGGGCCACACATAAAATACACTAACGATAGGTGATGAGCTAAAAAGAAATTGCAAATTGCAAAAAAGTAAAATCTCATAATGTTTTAAGAAAGTTTATAAATTTGTATTGGGCCACATTCAAAGCTGCTCTGGGCTGCATGTGGCCCACAGTCCACCAATCGTACAAGCTCTTTTCAGTGCTTTTCATCTTCATGATTTTTGTTTGTTTGTTTTTGTTTTTTTGACGCGGAGTCTTGCTCTGTCCCCCAGACTGGAGTGCAGTGGTGTGAACTCGGCTCACTGCAACCACTGCCTCCTGGGTTCACGCGATTCTCCTGCCTCAGCCTCCCAAGTAGCTGGGACTACAGGCACCCACCACCATGCCTGGCTAATTTTTGTATTTTTAGTAGAGATGGGATTTCACCATGTTGCCTAGGCAGATCTCGAACTCCTGACATCAGGTGATCCGCCCACCTCTGCCTCCAAAAGTGCTGGGATTACAGGCATGAGCCACCACACCCAGCCTCCATGCATTTCTTTATCATTTCACCATATATGTTTATGTTTCTACACAATACATAATTGTATTTTATGTATCTTGAATAGATAAGTGGAATAATACTGTGTGTTTCCTTCTGTGAGTTGTTTCTAAGCTCAGTATTCTATTCCAGAACCCATCCTTTTGAGCACATTGGCTGCGGTTGATTCATTCTCACTATTATAGATTATTTCATTGGATTAATACACCAAGTTTGCTTATATTCTCTTGCTGAGAATATTCTCTTTTCACCATTAAAACAGCCCTGCTGTGAACATTCTTTCGTTGTCTGCAGTACACGTGTGAGGGATCTCCAGGGCATCACACAGGCGTGGAATTGCTGGGTGTTAAGATATTAGCTCCTTTAATCTCTATGCTATTGATGTTTTCCATCCATGAACATGATCAATCTCCCCGCTGAAGTCTAATTTTATGTCTTTGAATAATTGTATAATTTTATCCATAACCGGCTTGCATATATTTTACTTAATTTATTCCTAGACACTTCAGTGTTTCTGTTGCTATCCTCAACAGTTGCCTGTCTATAGGAAGGCAGTAAATTTTTATATACTGATCTTATTAAAGAGCGTACATGCTGATTTCACTTATTAATTCTAATAATTTTTCGGTCGAGTCTTCGAAGTTTTCTGTGTAGATAATCATATTATCATGTCGTTTTAGTTTCTGTCTTTCTTGCACCTTGGGTCTGACAACACCAGCTGCCTAGGCAATGTCGATGCCCCTCCTTTCTCCTTCATAGGATCCAGAATTCGATCCTCTGTATGTGCCCAGCTAAAAATACTCAACCCGCAGTCTCCCTGCAGCTGGGAGAGGACAGATGCATAGGAAACAGTTTTGGCCAATGGAATCTAGGTTTAAGTCTTTGGAAAGGAAGTCCCTTTCCAAATAAAAGACCAAACTTTGTGAGAAGAAAACGTCTGGGGCTCCCCTTATCCATACCTGTGGCCCAGACACAGGATGGTATTGGCCAGAGATTACTTTGTGTTCATATCTCATCCTGAGGTTTCCAGGACCAACGTGGGTAATGGACCCAAACTTACGAACAGATACACTGTGGTTAGGAGTTCTCCAGGCAACCCTTTTTTTTTTTAAATTCAGGACAAGGAACTTGCTACTTTCCTTGGACAATAGGTAATCCACCTCCACCCCCCACCCCCGACCATGATTTGAAACTCTTCCAGAATCCTGGCTTTGGGCAGTGGCCTCCGTTCGGTCTTCCCACCAGTGACAGGCACAAGGCCTGTACCCTGTCTCCACTAAAAACCACGCCTCTTGGATACTATAATTGCTAACTTCCTCAACAGCCATGGCTTTCGCCCCCATTCACCACTCTGGTTTTCTGTTTCTTTATTTTTGGTCCCTGGAGATTTCCCTTACTTTTTTGCAAGTTCAGTGAAGCATCTGAGAGGATGTTTGGTATATATTGTCCAACATTTCTAGATGTTTTGTAGAGGTAAGGTTTTCAGATTCAAAATGGGGGTCCCTTCTGCTATTAATTTAGTTTATTGCTCCGTTGACAACATTCCCAGGTAGGCACACCTGTGGTGGAGCACATCTGTTGCCTAGAGGGAGCCACTCTCATTCAGCACATGTTTACTCAGACTGATCTGTGCCCGGCACTGCCTAGGATCTGGGGATACACAGGTGAAAAAGGAAAACCAGTTCTCTACACTCATGAATTTACGTTTAACGGGAAGACACACAATAAACAAGAAAACAAACAAGAAGATTTCAGAGAGGTGGAAAAGCTAGGAAGCAAATGAAACACAGGAATGCCAAAGAGAACGGAATGGGGGAAAAAAAATTAGCCAAAGGTAATCAAGAGATTTGACCTGACAGCTGCAGGTCCAGAAGGCAGCCGGGCAGAGATCTGGGTGAAAATGTTCCAGGTGAGAGATCAGCACATGCAGGCTGGAAGAATATTGGCATGCTTCTGCAAGGTCAGTGTGGCTAGAGTGGAGGGAATGAGTGACTCTGTTGCTTAAATTTTCTATTATTTTGTTTCTTCCCAGGGTGCCAGAGCCAACAGTGGGTACAGTGTAGTCTTCCTGCTTGAAGGAGTGTCTACTTTAGGCTAGGGAAATTTTGGATTTTTTTTTAAAGAATAAGTTAATTAGCAGCAGGCAAAACCTAAACAACTAAACAACCTGAGTTCCCTGCCACCGCCCCCTTTCTCTCTCCCCCCTTCCCCCTCCCCCTACTCCTGCTTATCCAGGCACAATGCTCAGGATCAGACTGAAATTCTTCAGCCAGGCAGACCCCCAAACCAAAGGGACAGTCTTCCCTTCCCATACCCAATTCCCTTGAACTGTGAACCACCCCGTCCCTAGCTCTCTCCCCAGACAACTCTTCTCCCTGGCAGCCTCTCAATCCTTACAAAGCATTCTCCCCTCCCCTATCCCAGCTACTTTGTTCACACTTCTCTTGTTCACACTTCTCTTGTTCACACTTCTCTGCTCCCCAGAAATATTACTTTATCCAGCAAATGGGCTGGTTAGAAATTGAAATGCAAATAGATACACGCGAATCTGAATAGTCATTATGTTACATATACTACGAATATGCAAACGTGAGGCCCCATAGATTGCAACCCCTCAGCCCTACTGGCCCTTGGCAGTCAACTTCGGACCCAATGCCCCATCGGTATTCACTAAACCCACCTTTGCACTGACACATATGGATAGATTTCACCTGTGCTGCTAATTAGGGTGGGAGGCCACTGATCACAGGGAAAATTATTCATCTTTTCCTCTTCCTTGCTATGAGGAGCAGTTACTGATGTAGGGCTCCCCTAGTATGATAAAACTTTGCACAGCTCTCTAGAATGGGAAGAACCATATTAAACCTCTGTAGAGAATTTGGGACATCTCTATGCAGCTAGGCTCAGCACAAATCTAATCTTCTGTAAAGATACTAAGCTCTGTGCAATTTGTGCACACGCCGGACCTGGTACAAAGGCACTCAATAAATATCTGTTGGCTGTTTGGTTACAAATAACAAAGCACCACTATACCAACTGTGTAGTCATGTTATCTGCTCCACTGTTCGTTCCTTTCCAGGTCAAGGCCTCCAATATGTTAATAGCAGCCTGGCTTGAGATATCGGAGAGTTAGCGGGTGGAGGGAGTGAGGTGAAGCAATACACAAGTTTGAGACATCTAAGCCTCCCAGTCTGGTCCTCCTGCTCAAACCCCAGCAGAAACAGCAAAGCCCTTCACTAGCGATGTTGAACCACAGACTGGGTAATTACCAAAGGAAGGTAGTACAGGTGTAATCCACAGGGGAATTAGGAAAAGAATTAATGGCTACCTGGAATCCTTCTCACCCCTCCTTGGCCCCATGGGATGAAAAAGCAGCCTGATGTCATGTACTCTTCTCTACTCATTACCGTCAGAGATCATTAAAGTCTCTCTCTCTTCTTTTTCTTTCTTTCTTTTTCTTCCTTTCTTTCTTTATGCTATCAGTATGTCTGAGTGCCCTTCACCAGGATTTCTAGGACTTGGTTCAAAGCTGAGAATCTTAATTATTCCTTTGGTGCCCCTAAAATATAATTTACCCCTTTAGCCTAGAAACAGTTTAAAGTATACATGGCTGAATGCTTTCAGCCCAAGAAGCAGAGCAGGGTTTCTGAAAACGGGCAGCATCTCTCCCTTTGCCACCATCCTCCTGTGCTCTATTAATGTATCCTAGGAAGAGATCCTGAGCGGTTCCTTTCTGTTACAGAAAGATCCGGCTAGTAGAGCCTCCCTGCAGCTTACCAGGCTCCACAGAGAGCGGCCCAGGCAGGAGGGCTGGGAGCCGCCTGCAGGGAGGAGGGCAGCTGCCTCCCAGGCTCAGATCCCCGCCCTCCGCACCACTGCTCCCCTTCCGGCAACCGGCAGCTCTGATTCCAACTGTAGAGTGTGCCAACCTGAAGCTGCAACTTGGGGGTTGCCAGGGAAACCGCTCCCTGTATTTTCTGGTGGAAACTCGGAATTGGTGTGTAGCAGCTGGGTCTGGGGGAGTTTGTGCTATGTTCAAAGGAGAAGGGGTTCTCTCCTCCCACCACAAAAGCTGGAGGAGACCCCCATGAATGCCTCCATGCAAGCCTGGGCATGAGCATTCCAAGGGGGTGAGCAGCTGGACTCAGGCAACAGCTGGGCAAAAGAGCACAATAGTAATCATAAAATACAGGTAAGAAGAATTTCCCTTTATAAACTGTTTACCATGAGTCCGCAGTGGCTTAAGCATTTTAAAATATATTATCTAATTTAGTGCTCACTAGGGGTCTTAATTCACATGGCTCTGGGGCCAGTTCAGGAATAGAAAGGAGTGACTCCAGCTTGTGTGAGACAATAAGGCTGGTGGGGACAGCAGCGGACTATGACAGGCTACAGTGGACTGGGGCACCTGCAGACCATCAAACCGGGAAGCTAAGGCTCAGCACAACTAGCCGTGCCCATCAGAACCACAGACCTCATTATAGAGATGGGGAAACTGAGGCTCAGAGGCATGCCTCTGGTTTTCCAAGACAAACTGAAAATACAGGTCAGGCACGTTGGCTCACGCCTGTAATCCTAACACTTTGGGAAGCCAAGGCAGGCAGATCACTGGAGGCCAGGAATTCGAGACCAGCCTGGCCAACATAGCAAAACCCTATCTCTACTAAAAACACAAAAAAATTGCCTGACCATGGTGGTACACACTTGTAATCCCAGCTACTCTAGAGACGCTTGAACTGGGAGGTGGAGGCTACAGTGAGCCGAGATCGCGCCACTGCACTTCAGCCTGGGAGACAGGAAGACTCTGTCTCAAAAAAAAAAAGAAAAAGAAACAAAAACAGATTTTGATATGCAATCTCCTGATTCTTAAATCTTGGTAACTAATTCAAAACTATGCTCTGCCCCGTGCAAGTGAAACTCAACCTGTCAGTGCACCCAGGCCAGTCCTTGATCACCAATGTATCACCTTGGTCTTAGAACTCTATGAAGGAGAGGGTGCAAATTCCATTTTTCAGATGGGAAAATTTAGTCTCAATGTATGGACATGGCTGGACCAGGGCCATGCGGCTAGTAAAGGTGCCCCCTTGCTGCTCAGTGGGCGAGCTTATCTGAGCTGTCAATTATCTGAAACCCCCTTGCTGGACTTGGGGCTCCCAAATGCCATGGCTTGGCACCATTGCCCATCTGGAACAACGGGGCTTAAATCCAAACACTACCTCCCAACCACTGGGTGGTTGTCAGGCGCCAGGGCAGCAACTGACACGCCTGGCCAAACATCAGACTCTCCTGGTGGAGTGTTTTGAAATGACCAATCCTGGGCCTCACTGCTGGAAGATTTAATCAGTTCAGCATAGGTTCCGGGCATTGGTATGTTTAAAAAAGCATCCCCCTGTGATTCTAACGTGTAACCAAGGGTGACACCACTCAGCCAGCCCCTTGCATAAGTGCTGAACCCAAGCTTCTGGGAATAAGAGAATGTAGAGTAATTAGGAACAAGGCTATTGGAGCCAGACAGGCCTCAGCTGAGTCCCAGCACTGGCCCGCCCTAGCTGAGGAACTTGGGGAAATCGGTTCACCCCTTTGAGTCTCAGTGACCTCATTTCTATAACTCATGCCATGGGTTCTCAGGGGGAATAAACATGGTGCTGTGGGGAGATATGAAGTGGTAACTGGCATACAGGAAGCACCCAATAAAAGTCAGTCTTCAGTTGGTGCCATCTCCACCTAGAGCCACACAAACACAGCAGCAAAACACAGTGAACCTGGGCAGAACTGGGGACTTAAACAGAACCCCTGTATCACCCAGACATCCCCACCTAGAGTCAGTTCACAGCTCAGTCCCAGAAGGTCTTGGGTTCACACCCAGATGCATTTAGCTGCCCCCAATGGATGGAACCATCATCTCCTAGGAAATGTGTCAAAATTTCACTTCTCATTTCCCTCTCCTTTAAGCCAAATCAGGAAGAATCGGGCAGTATAAGCTGACCCTACATACGTATCCCCTTTGAAAGTTTCAACAGCCAACGTCCCTCCTCAACATCATCATTTCCAAACTCTTATAACAGATATGATCTGAAAGAGACAGAGGCAGTTTAGAGGAAAGCATCTTAGAGATATTAATCCGGTACTTACCATCTCTAGAAAGATCTGTATTGCAGTCCAAGTTTCATGAGCAGGTAACCCTGTAAAATTAAGATCAAAACTGTCACATCTTCTTCAAATTGAGTTATCTGGGAAAAATCCTCTCCTATTTTCCTAGACCCTCTAAGTCTTCTCTATCATAACAGATCATTATTACCAATCAATTCATACACCGATGTCGAGTCACAAACCATCCCAGTACTACACAAACCAAAACACTGCTTCTTCAAAACACATTTAACGGGAAAGACCAGTGCCTCCACAACCATTCCTGTTCCAGTAAGAGTTCCTCAGCTCCTTTTAGAGCTATTATTCTGAAGAACAAGTTAATGGTTATGGTGACAGCCACGGAGGGATGGTCATCAAACACCTCTCCAAGAGTTCTGGGCTTGGGTCTCCTATCTGCTGTCATAATTGACAAATGTGACTTCACTATGTCTTTACCCCAAAGATGGAAGTCCCCGCCCAAATAACAATTGAGTGGAGACACGGAGCTTGCACGGCAAATCTGCACTCCACAAAGTTTCATTTAAAGGAAACCTGTAGTTGCTTTATCCATACGTGCATCCTTGATGCCTACGGATTTTAGGAAGTGACTCAAGGCACACAGTCTTTCAGCAACACCAGTGTAGAACAACAGGCAAAAGGGGGCATTTAGCAATTACAGTAAGAGTGATTTGCCACTGGAACATTTGCCCACTAAAAGGCGTAAATACGAGATCTCCGAGCTTTCTACAATTGTAGTTTCGCAGCATTTGGTTGAATTTGATGGGAAATGCTTCCACTCTTAAAGGTGCTGTAGGAAACAGCTTTACTTTGGAAATTACATTGAATCTACATTTCAAGATGTTTTTAAAATGGGAATATTTTTGACATCCCTGGAGATCAAAATGCTGTGTGGGAAAGTTGTAGTTGTAAATCTTCATTGGAAGAAAAAAAAAAAGATCCCCAGGCATTTTAGAGTCATTTGCTTTATTTTACAAAGCTAGCTAGTGATAAAAGGGCAGATAACTCAGCTGTAAGATACAGGATTCTGTTGATTTCTGCTTGCTAGTCATTCCTGAATCCGCTGTGCCTTCCCCAAGATCAGACACAGATTAGGTACCTATCATTGTTTGCTGACTGACTAGTCAACTGACCCCAGTGTGTGTACAAAGGTGTTTGATGTGGGCAATAGGCTTGCCCCTTACTTCTTATGGTGTATTGTATCTACAGAGACTGGACAAGTTGCCTTGAAATCAAGATTTAGGTGGCCTCTGAACAGTACATGTGCAAAACCAATTACATCAGAGAGCAACGGTGTGCTTGGTTTCCCAACTCCCCATTTGGTGATATGTTTACCTGAAACCACAGTAGGAGTACACCATGGAAACTGGCAAATCCTAAAAGCTAGGGGGCTCTTTTTGGGGGAAGAGCAGTTTTGGTTTATTTGTTGTTGTTGTTGTTTTTGTTTTTGTTTTTGAGACAGAGTCTAGCTCTGTCGCCCAGGCTGGAGTGCAGTGGCGCGATCTCTGCTCACTGCAAGCTCTGCCTCCTGGGTTCACACCATTCTCCTGCCTCAGCCTCCCAAGCAGCTGGGACTACAGGTGCCCACCACTGTGCCTGGCTAATTTTTTGTAATTTTAGTAGAGACGGGGTTTCACCGTGTTATCCAGGATGGTCTCAATCTCCTGACCTCGTGATCCACCTGCCTCGGCCTCCCAAAGTGCTGGGATTACAGGCGTGAGCCACCGCGCCCAGCCGGGGAAGAGCAGTTCTTAAGCACAGCACACCATTAATTCGTAAGTACATGAAAATTAAATTTTTAGAGAGGGACTTATGGAGGTATGGAGCTAGAAATTTGTATCCTCAAGCCAAGTCAACTGAGAGTGAATTTTCCAGCTCCTTCTTTTCACACTTCCCATAAAAAAAAATAGACAACATTTTTTTCTCCAGGATTTTTTTTTCAGTTCGTATTCTGTTTTATCCAAATTGATAGTTGTTCATTGTCAAACAAGAAACCATTCATGCAAGAATTCCCATCTATATCTTCCTCTTATCATTACCATAACCTTAAGGGAACCCCTCTGCTCTCTTCACGATCTGAGATTCTCCATCTCTAAGAAGAGGGAGTGAGATTAGATGAGCTTCAATGGCCCGTTTGGCTCTGACATTCTATCCCCGATTTTACTAACAGACAGCTCTTAGTGCTCAACTTTAAATATTCCTGAGGACCGTTGCATGGCTGATCTGGC
The DNA here is from genome assembly GCF_000951035.1 of Colobus angolensis palliatus. Classification (NCBI taxonomy): domain Eukaryota; kingdom Metazoa; phylum Chordata; class Mammalia; order Primates; family Cercopithecidae; genus Colobus; species Colobus angolensis. Next base: position 2,327,091 of record NW_012114988.1, on the reverse strand, counting down.
TTGCTTTAAAGAACAGTTTGTTGCCAAATTCAGAAAGCAATAAATGGCAGACCACTTGGAAGCTGAAAGAATTCATTTTGTGCTCAAGAGCAGCAGGTAGGCATGGGAGTCTCCTAGTGATGCCTCAGTCTACAAATAATCCACACAGCAAAATAAAGCTATACAAGAAATAGCACAGGGATGAAAAAAATGGAACCTTCCCTAGTACCAACAAAAGCAGAAATACTGTGGGGCAAATAGTAAACTCAAAATTTTAGCCGACTGCAGGAAAAATATGATATAAAAAATTAATGTGGATCTTACATTATCCCCAACACCTGGTAACAGCATTCATTTAGAAATGGAAAATATGGGAGACATTTGCATTGACCAATGGCCAAGCCTTTGTGCATTCATTAAATCGAAGTTATTTTTAAAAGACTCCTTTGTGTATTCCAGCTATCTAAATGGGTACCAGTTAGAGGAAAAATCTCTGAAGTACCTGGACTAAAAATCAAAATATCCAATGTCCATAGGTGCCAGATACATGATATAAATGAGAGAATAGCACAGGTGTCAGAGAAGTTGGCGTGGGCACATTTTTCCACATTAAATATATATATTTGTAATAAATAAATAAATAATTGATATTTATAAATATGTAAAAGGTATGAAAGATAGTCGCTAGCTTCCTGAAGAAATTTGGCCTGTGTAAGGGTCCTCCAGAGAAACAAAACCAATAAGGTGTGTGTGTGTGTGTGTGTGTGTGAGAGAGAGACAGAGAGATTTGTTGTAAGAAATTGGCTCACATGACTAAGGAGGCTGGCAACTCCCAAGATCCGAAAGGTGAGTTGGCAAGCTGGAAACCTGGGAGAGCCTATAGTGTAGCTCTAGAATGAAGACCATCAAGGTGAAGACCCAGGAAGAGCCAATGTTTCAGTTCCAGTCCAGAGGCAGGAGAAAAACTTAATGTCCCAGCTCAAAGGCCATCAGGCAGGAAGAACTCTCTTTCCCTCAGAAAAGGGTCAGTAGTTTTGTTCTACTGAGGTCTTCAATGGTTGGATGAACCCGACACACATTATCTGCTTTACTGAAAGTCCACCAATGTAAGTGTTAATCTCATCCAACAAACATCCTCACAGAAACACTATCAGAGCCAGAATAATCTTTGACAAAATATCTGGGCACCCTGTGACTCAGTCAATTTGACACCTAAAATTAACTGACACAGGTCCTCTGCCATTTTTTCAACAATTGTAGTCCTTTTGGTCTGTATTTTGTTTTCCTACTTTTTGTAAAGACAAGGATACAAGGAAATATTTTTCTACCATAAGCTGAAGAGGACAAGCATGGTGACCATCATGTGACAGTTGGCCTTGGTGAGGGCCATGGGGATGAAGGTTGCTTTCCAATTAGAGGAAGAAGTCCATAGTCAGTGCCAACTGACCATGGCCATGAGAAGATGGGGCCCAGCATTATCTGTGGGCAGATCTTTCAAGTTTTCAAAGCATCCTGAGGGCCAAATAAAAAAAATTCAGGTGAGATGCAATGGTTCACACCTATAATCCCAGCACTATGGGAGGCTGAGGCAGGTGGATCACCCAAGGTCAGAAGTTTGAGACCAGCCTGGCCAACGTGGTAAAACCCCGTCTCTACTAAAAATACAAAAATTAGCCAGGCATGATGGTGGGCATCTGTAATCCCAGCTACTCGGGAGGCTGAGGCAGTAAAATCACTTGAACCCGGGAGGCAGAGTTTGCAGTGAGCCAAGATCATGCCACTGCACTACAGCCTGGGCAACAGAGTGAAACTCTGTCTTAAAAAAAAAAAATCAAAGGGTACAGTAGCCCTCTCCACCACAAAAAATCATCTATTTTCAGCCTCTGCCCTAGACAGTTAGTTTCATGAAGACAGAAAGTTGATGCTGCATGTCTGATTAATGTTTGTATTCCCGGTTCCTGCTACAGAACCTGGAATTCAACAGCTGGTGACTGGTTAACTCCAAAATAGAAAACCAGCCAGTGCACTAATAATAGGATTGACCTTCATAAACCCGCTCCGTTTAGAAGACCCCAAACACCTTTGCAGATTTAACTTAAGCTGATGTGAGAGCCACCAAACTCTGATGTCCAAGGGGAAAGCAGTCTCCCCAGATCACAGTGCCACTCCTGTGATAACATACCAATATTAGAAAGAAAGGATCCCTTCTTCTTTTCAAGTTCTACAGCCATAGATTAACAGAAAACAATGCCAGCCTCCCCTAACTAAATTCTGCAGAGAAGGCTCAGCTCCTCTCTTTGAAGGCTAAGAACTTGTCCCCAGTTGTTTTCAGTAATGATTCCACAATAGGACAAATGCTATTTGATCATCTTGTTACACTAGTCACCAAAATGAAACACCACCAGCAAAATCTAGAAGGTAAATGGACCAACCAGCTGGGCACAGCTGCAAGTACCAGTATTGTGTGTGTGTCAGGAGCATGCAACCTCCCAAGAAGCAAGTAAACAACATCTTTTTTGTTTTTACTGCTTGTCACTCATTGACCTCCAAGGAGCTTAGCAAGGATTAACGTTTGTTTGGAGATCCTTGGATGAGCCAGACATTGTGATAAATACAAATTGGTAATACTGATAGATTTTTAAATGCTTTCTCAGCTGGGCACATCCAATTTCTTGTTCTTTCTGCACATAGAGTCATGTTCTGTTTCTTGGTCAGATTTTTGGCTGGGAGGGGGAGTCTCAGAGCCTCCATCTTCAGTATAAAAGAGGATCAGGTATATACAGTAGCATGTGGGCTTGTGAGCATTTGCATATGGGAAGGAACTGTCTTCTGCCTCATGCTGGGATGTAAGCTTCCTGACGAGCTTTGATCCACAGTTCCCTGTATTCCATCATCTAGCCTAGAGTATCTAGGTCTAGAGTAGGTGTTCTGGTTAAGCATCTTTTTATTGCACAGAACAGAAATCCTCTCAAATGAGCTCAAGATAAAAGCGGGGCTTATAAAAGGCATCCACAGTCTCATGGGGCATGGAGAATCAGGAGTCCCTCTCTTCTTTCTTCGTTTCACCCTTCTCATCTTTCCTCCTCTCCTCTCACCACCTCTCTGCCTCCTCTGCCCTTTGATCTTGCCCATGGCCCCAAACGGTTGCTCTAGCTCCAATGAAATGAAACGTGACCCAAGGATAAGTGATCTTTTAGCTCAAGCACCTGCTATAAACTGGAGCTTCCTTTTGTATCTCTTGGCTCAAAAGGGATCTAATTGTCCCCAAATGAGTCCCTTGGGTTTTATATTCCAATCAGCTGAACTGAGCCTTGGGGGAGGGTAGCAGGACACTGGATGTGTAGAGTTGGCTCTTCTTTTTTTTTTTTTTTTTTTTTGAGACGGAGTCTCGCTCTGTCGCCCGGGCTGGAGTGCAGTGGCCGGATCTCAGCTCACTGCAAGCTCCGCCTCCTGGGTTTACGCCATTCTCCTGCCTCAGCCTCCCGAGTAGCTGGGACTACAGACGCCTGCCACCTCGCCCGGCTAGCTTTTTGTATTTTTTAGTAGAGACGGGGTTTCACCGTGTTAGCCAGGATGGTCTCGATCTCCTGACCTCGTGATCCGCCCATCTCGGCCTCCCAAAGTGCTGGGATTACAGGCTTGAGCCACCGCGCCCGGCCGAGTTGGCTCTTCTTGTGCTGGAAGAAGACAAGGGAAATGTAGCTATTATAAAGGTGTTTGATAGCAAATACATGTTGAATGAATAATTCACCAACTAGAGGGCCTTTTCCCCTAACAAACAGAGGAAAAGAAATACCTAGTTGGAGATGAGTTAATGCCATTCCATCCTCAGAATGGCAGGTCTCACAGTCTGTGCTTTAGGATGGCCAGGTTCTGGCACCTCTGGGAAAACTGCCTTCAAGCCACTGATGCTGTGATCTGGAGCAAGTGGCCTATAACTCCTCTGTGCCACTGTTGCTCCATCTTTAAAATGAGACCAGAATTATCTGTCTTTCAACGTGGTTGTGAGAATGGAAACAGGCCAGTAGACGAAGAAGAAGATGCTGCAAATTCCCAAGACCGGATTGCATTCTCGAGGCTAGAGCTTCCAATTCATTTACATTGAGGGCTCAGAAAGCACATTTGTAGAGTTCAGCCCTTCCCTATTTAGAGGTAAGGATCCCCCACTGTCTCCACCCCACTCCCAACCCCAAAATAATACCCTTCAGCTGAAGGAGTCAAAAGACCTGAAACCAAGTTCCAAATCTGCATGTAACTCCTTGTGTGACCTTGATGAAGTCACTCACCCTGTCCAGGCCTCTGTTTCCTTACAAACAATGTGAGAATTGGAGAAGAGCAAGTGACACTCACCAGTCCAAGACCCAGGTCTACTTCAGGGCTACATTTTAATTGCTATGCAACAAAATTAGAAAAATAAGTCAATATGGTGAGTTTTTCCTAATGCCTGACTTACTCAGTTCAAAAGTCTGTACTTTATTCTGAGGTTATGCCCTCCCTTTTTTGTGATGAGTGGTCTTTCTTCAGTGAAGGTAAAGGGCATCCTTTGTTTTAACATTCCTACTGTCCTTTCTTGAAATAAGAAGGCAGTCATCCCATATCCGCCCTCCCTGCTTATTTATTTTTCACTGGTCTATAAAATCCCAAAGCATGACAATTAGTACAGAAGGTGACCTCAGTCATCTTTTTAAGCTCTGACAGGATCAGATTGTAAGGGAGTCATGAGGATGCCCAGACCCAGAGCCAGATGGCCTGGGTTCAAATTCTGACCCCTTCGATAATAATAGCTACCTTTGAGGCGGGTGGATCACTTGAGGTCAGGAGTTTGAGACCAGCCTGGCCAACATGATGAAACCTCATCTCTACTAAAATACAAAAATTAGCCAGGCGTGGTGGTGTGTGCCTGTAATCCCAGCTACTCAGAAGGCTGAGGCAGAGAATCGCTTGAACCCAGGAAGCAGAGGTTGCAGTGAGCCGAGATCGCGCCACTGCACACCAGCCTGGGTGACAGAGCAAGACTCCGTCTCAAAATAATAATAATAATAGTAATAATACCTACCTGACAAGTTGTTGTGAGGATTTAGCATGTTCAAGGATATACAGTGTTTTTGACAGTGCCTGGCATGAGGAGAGTACCCATTAAATAACAGTGGTGGTGGTGATGGTGATGATGATGATGATGATGTGAAGAAGGAGAAGATGGGGAAGAGGAAGAAGGAGCAAAAACGGAGAAGGTGAAGGGAAGGCAAAGGCAGGGGAGAAAGGAGGTTCTATATTGGGTTTGGCTTTCTGGTTGTTATCTCAGGTAATGGATAAGTAGAAGTAACAGCCAGGCCTTACATCCGAAATGGCAGGAACAGGAAGGTGGATGGTACCCAAGGCAGTTCTGGCTAATGGCATACTATGTTGCCCCATCAGGAAGAAAAGAGTGTGGCTGTCCATGCCAGGGTCCCACCATTAACACAAGCCTTCTCTGCCTGAGCTCCTCTCTGCATCAACTCCTGAGTGCTCACTCTGGAGGGAGCACCTTCTTGGTTCCATCGACACCATCAGCCTTTCTGGGAGAAACTCTCAAACCATATTTCCTGTACACTGTGGTCAGCCTATGGATTGGCTGCCTCTGGGTCAGGTGCCCTTCACTGACCCAAACAGCTCACAGCTGAATCAGCTCACGGCTGAATCACTGAGCTATTTTAGAACTCCCAAAGAAATGGGAATATTCTGAGTGGGGAACCACTCTGGGATTTCCCAGTAACTTCTAGCTAATGGCACAGCTGATAAGAGATGAAAGGGACAGGAAAGGCATTAATTAAGGAGAGCTGGGAAGGACATGACAGACCATAGACTGGCAAAAAGATAAAGAAAATGATGATGGAAAGGCTTGTTTCCCAACACTGGCTTTATTGGCTGCTTTGGGTCCTGTTCTCACCCCTGGGCCAATCAGCTTTTGGGGAGGGGTGGACCATGTGACCAGAAATGCAGGTCAGTGGCTGCAGGTGGGAAACTTTCACATCCTGGAAGCTGGAGTTACAGTCAATACTGGGAGAAGACAACTGTAGTCCCCCCATGTCGAAAGTTTTGCCGGTTTGGTGGCTCACGCCTGTAATCTCAGCACTTTTTGGGAGACCAAGGCGAGTAGATCATCTGAGGTCAGGAGTTCAAGACCAGCCTGGCCAACATGATGAAACCCCATCTCTACTAAAAAATACAAAAATTAGCCAGGCGTGGTGGCACACGCCTGTAATCCCAGCTACTTGGGAGGCTGAGGCAGGAGAATCGCTTGAACCCAGGAAGCGGAGGTTGCAGTGAGCCAAGATGGCACCACTGCACTCCAGCCTTCATGAAAAAGCAAAACTCCATCTCAAAAAAAAAAAGAAAAAAGAAAAATGTTTCAAAAAGCCCCGGAAATTCCTCCTAGTTGAAGAAAAGTGACTCCCCAGAGAGACGGCCTTTGGAAAACCCAGGAACCTGGGAGACCCATTTGCCTCCCACTGGGGATGGACCCATCAAAGGCACAGAATTACTTACCAGGCAAGTGGAAGTGGCAATCTCCTAAACTTTTATTAGGTGAGCCTCCACTCCTTCAAGGACACATGACTGCCATTCTGTTTGTTTGTCAAATAAATTGAAATCTTCCAGCTAATTTGGAGCTATTCATGCTACTAACTTCTAATTTGAAAAAGAGTGAATTAGTTGTGAGCAATTGCCTGGGAGTCAAAGCATCTGAGACCGAATTCCAACAGCAAGGGAAGTGGAGGGAAACCAATCTGAAATATTTGGGATATGGAAAAAAGTATGCTTGCTTTTGTATTCTGGGTGATTGATACTAGTTCTGAAGTTGTAGACATTTTGTAGCTTGACTCACCTGGATAAATTTGACTGTATAGACCTTAGCAAACTTCAAGATAGACTCTGAAAGACCTGTAGTCTCTTCAAGGTAGTAATACTTCTTGAGACCTATTGCAGTGGATTGTCATTAATATCCTAAGCTAGTTCTGAAATCCTCTGATTCCCTGGCTGACTTTTCTTCTGTGAGGTTTTCAGTCTCTGAAATAGCAGCAAGTGTTCAGCAAAATGTAATTCTCTCCAGTCTTGTGGGTGGTGGAACCATGAGATGGTGAAACATGGGTAGTTTCAGCCTATTTCTGCAGATGTTCACTGAGTACCTACTAAGTACAAGGAGTGCCCTGTGTTTATTTTCCAGTCACAGTAGATGTTTATTAATGAAAGAACTTTAATTCTTCCCACACATCCATATGGCAGTACCTTCCAGAGATTCCCGTGGAAAGCAGGAGAAGGCTGTTTTAATGATGGGCAAGCCAAATACTCGATTGCATAGCACCCTGGAGCACGTTTAGTTAAGACAACTCATCTCTGAGGAAATTTGTGGAAGACAGCGTTGTGGATCATTTAAGAGGCCTTACAAGTGGCACTTTGACATGTTTGTTAAGTGTCAGACAGAGGAGAACCAGGATGAGTTGTCAAATCAGAAGGGCAAAAGCATCCCCACAGCTGACAGAAGAGTCAGAGGAGGCTGCTCCCTGCACAGACATGAAGTCTGCTGCCGTGGACAATTTCTGCTCTAAGCACCAAGGCCTCCAGCCATAGGGTTCTCCCAATCCAATGAGAATTACCTGCAGTTAGAATTGGATCAGCCTTTCTACCAAGTGCATTCAATCACCAGTAGCTCCTGGAGCTCTCCTTTGACAACCCGCAAGGGTCATCTGGGGAGCTTGTTAAAAATGAAGATTCCCCAGCCTTACTCCCAGAGACTCTGATTCAGTGGCTCCATGGTGTGACCCGGTAAGATGTATAAACCCATAACCCAAGGGACTCCGGTCAGGCCTTTCCCAGACCACATTTTGAGAATAATGGTTCACAAGATGCTTCTATCGTGGTCTGTCTTCTAAACTCCTGGCTTGAATAGTTAGCATTTGTACCAAGCTATCCCAAACCTATCATGGCGAATTCATCACCTTCCTGGGTTTATTTCAGTGGATGATGCCTCCGCTACTCCCATACCTATGTCAGAAGCTTAGCCATCACTCCCAGTCAGTCATCCCCATCAAGTCCTTGCTTTTCCTCACTTTCAACTCTCATCAGCTCCATCCCCTGAGGAGCAGTCAGATCTCACCATTCCTCCCCATCAGCCCCGCCACAGTTCAACTGCATCACTTCTCACCCATTGACTACAAGAGCTTCCCAAATGGTCTCCTTGTCTTTAGTTTTGCTTGTATATTTCCATACGGCTACCAACATGAGGCCTGTGGTGCCTGATTGCACTCAGAGTATGGTTCAAACTCCTTTTTTTATTTTTCTGAGACAGTCTCACTCAGCCACCCAGGCTGGAATGCAGTGGCACAATCTCAGCTCACTGCAACCACCATCTCCCAAGTTCAAGCGATTCTCCCATCTCAGCCTCTGGAGTAGCTGGGATTACAGGCACCTGCCATCATGCCTGGCTGATTTTTGTAGTTTAGTAGAGACAGGGTTTCAACATGTTGGCCAGGCTGGTCTTGAACTCCTTAACATGGCATCTGAGGGCCTTAGTACTTAAGTCCTACCTTCCTATCTATTCTCAGGCCCCAGTGCACCTCTTCCTGGTTGTGATGTTCTGAACTTAATATTTCACTCTACAATGTTCCCTTTGTATGAATGCCCTTCCACAGTTTGTCCACCTGGTCAACTCCTACTAACTTCCTTTCCAGAAGAAGAAATAGGAAAAAATAAACCTGTGATTGTGAATCCAGGTAGCACACAGCCTAACATAGTGCCTGGAGACAGACCTAGGTTCCAACCTCAGCCTCACCACTCAGTAAGTGGGCAGCACTGGGTAGGTTGTTTAATCTCCCCATGTCTCTGCATCTTCATCTTGAATATGGGATAATAATAGAAGCTACCTTGTGGGCTTGCTATATGAATTAAATGGGTGAATATATGTTAAATGCCATAACAAGGCCAGGCGCAGTGGCCTATGCCTGTAATCCTAGCACTTTGGGAGGCCGAGGTGGGTGGATCACGAGGTCAAGAGTTCAAGACCAGCCTGGCCAAGATGGTGAAACACTGTCTCTACTAAAAATACAAAAAAAGTTAGCCGGGAGTGGTGGCAGGCACCTGTAATTCCAGCTACTCAGGAGGCTGAGGAGGGAGAATTGCTTGAATCCAGGCAGCAGGGGTTGCAGTGAGCTGAGATCATGCCACTGCACTCTAGCCTGGGCGATAGAGTGAGACTCCGTCTCAAAATAAATAAATAAGTAAATAAAATAAAATAAAAATAAAGTAAATGCCATAACAGTGCCTGGCACAGAGTTAGTGGTACAAGTGATTATTTTTGTTGTTGTTACATACGATATCTTTGGGAGCCATAACCAAGACAGACACTATCGACAGTATTTTCTACAGGAAGAGAATTTGGATACTGGGGGTTCAGGTTGAGAAGAAGAAATGAAAAAAATATGTATTATGAAGCTTTGCATACATCAAAAGTGTACAAAAAATAAAGAACATTGGCCTACCCACCTCCTAGCTTGATAAATAGAGCATTACCCATACAGTTGGAGACCCCTAAGTATCTTCCCTAATTGTAGCATCCTTTCCTCTCCTTCCCTGCCCTTCCTTAGAAGTCAGGCTTCATGTGCAAGCATACTTTGAAAATATTGCAGGTTCAATTCCAGACCACAGCAATAACGTGAATATCATAATAAAGTGAGTCACACAAAATGTTTGTTTCCCAGTGTACATAAAAGTTATATGTACATAATACCATAGTCTGTTCACTGTGCAATAGCGTATGTCTAAAAAGCAATGTACCTAACTTAATTAAAAATATTTTATTGCTAAAAAAATGCTAATGATCACCTGAGTCTTTAGCAAGCTGTAATCTTTTTGTTGTTGGAGGGCTTTGCCTCGATGCTGATGGTGGCTGCTGGAGGTTAGCGTGGCTGTGGCAATTTCTTAAAATAAGACAACAATGAAGCTTGACACATTGATGAACTCTTCCTTTCATTAAAGATTTCCCTGCAGCATGCAAAATGCTGTTTGCATTTTGCCAAAAGTAAAATCTCTCAAAATTGGAGTCAATCCCTTCAAACCCTGCTGCTACTTTATCAACTAAGTTTATGTAATATTTAAAATTCTTCATTGTTGTTTCAGCAATGTTCACAGCATCTTCACTAGGAGTAGTTTCCATCTCTAGAAGCAAATTTCTTTGCTCTTCCTTAAGAAGCAACTCCTGATCCCTTCAAATTTGATCATGAGATTCCAGTAATTCAGTCACATCTTTGACTCCACTTCTAATTGTAACTCTCTTGCTATTTTGATCATATCTGCAGTTACTTCTTCCACTGACATCTTAAATTCTTCAAAGTCATTAATGAGGGTTGGAATCAACTTCTTCCAAACTCCTATTAATGTTGATATTTTGACCTTCTCTTGTGAATTATGAATGTTCTTAATGACATCTAGCATAGTGATTCCTTTCCAGAAGGTTTTCCATTTACTTTACTCAGGCCCATCAGAGGAATCAATGGCCTGAGTATCTATCTATCTATCTATCTATCTATCTATCTATCTATCTATCTATCTATCTATCTGTCTATCTGTCTATCTATCTATCTATGACTATCTATGGCATCTATAACCTACGAAACATGTTCCTTAATGCATAATAATAATAATAAGACTTGAAAGTCAAAATTACTCTTTGACCCGCAAGCTGCAGAAAGGATGCTGTGTTAGCAGGTATGAAAATAACATTAATCTCCTTGTATGTCTCCATCAAAGCTCTTGAATGGCTATATGCCTTGTCAATGATCAGTAATATTTTGAGAGGAGTCTTTTTTCTGAGCAGTAGGTCTCAACAATGCACTTAAAATATTCAGTAAACCATGCTGTATACAGATATGCTGTCATTCAGGCTTTGTTGTTCCATTTATAGAGCACAGATAGAGTATATTTAGCATAATTCTTAAGGGCCTTAGGACATTTGGAATGAAAATGAGCATTAACTTCAATATAAAATCACCAGCTGCATTAGACCCTAAAAAGAGAATCAGCCTGTCCTTTGAAGCTTTAAAGCCAGGCATTAATTTCTCTTATCTAGTTATGAAAATCCTAGATGACATCTTTTTCCAATATAAAGCTATTTCATCTACACTGAAAATCTGTTGTTTGGCGTAGCCACCTTCATTAACGATCTTAGGCTGGATCTTCTGGATAACTTGCTGCAGCTTCCCCATCAGCACTTGCTGCTTCACCTTGAACTTTTATGTTACACAAGTGCCTTTTTTCCTTAAATCTCATGAACAAACTTCTGCTAGCTCCCAACTTTTCTTCTGCAGCTTCCTCCCATCCTAGCCTTCATGGAATTGAAAAGGCCTAGGGTCTTGCTCTGGATTTTAGGCTTTGGCTTAAATGAATGCTATGGATGGTTTGATCTTCTATCCAGATCACTCAAACTTTCTCCATATCAGCAGTAAAGCTGTTTTTCTTCCTTCTTGTGTCCACTGGAGTTGGCACTTTTTGTTTCCTTCAAGAACTTTTCTTTTGCATTCACAACTTGGCTAAGTATTTGGTGCAAGAGGCCTAGTTTTTGGCCCATCTTGGCTTTCAATGTATCTTCCTCACTAAGCTTAATCATTTCTAGTTTTTTATCTAAAGCAAGAGATGTTAAACTCTTCTTTTCAGTTGAACCCTTAGAGGTCACTGTAGGGTTATTAGATGTCATAGTTTCAATATTGTTTTGGTTCAGGGAATAGGGAGGCCCTAGGAGAGGGAAAGAAATCGGGAACAGCCAGTTGGTGGAGCAGTCAGAACACGCACAACATTTCTCAAGTAGGTTCACCATCTTATACTGGTGTGGTTCATGGCACCCCAAAACAATTTAAATAGCGATATCAAAGATCACTGATCATCATAACGTATATAATGATAATGAAAAAGTTTGAAGTATTGCAAAAGTCACCACAATGTGACACAGAGACACAAAGAGAGCACATGCTGTTGGAAAAATGGCACCAATAGACTTACTCAGCACAAGGTTGCCACAAACCTTGAACTTGTAAAAATACGTAATACCTGCAAGGTACAATAAAGCAAAATGCAATAAAGTGAAGTAAGTCCGCATTGCTCTTTTAACTGCTTAAATATTTTTAATGTTTACAAACCTCTCCTTTAAACCTAAAAATGATGTTTAGTACTATAGGTATCACGTGCTCATATTAAAAAACATATACTTAGACATGTTATTTTGTTTCTGTTTTTGTTTTGAGTCAACTATCTCAGGTTATTAAAACTCATTCCCTCTGGGTAGACTTCCTAGATGTCACCTCATCTCATTCAGCAGCTGAAAGACCCCTCCTCTGATCTTTCACAGTTCTTTTACTCCCCCATTTTACTTAATATCCTGTGGTAGGCAGAATTCTAAAACCACCCCTCAGATTCTCACCTCCTGGTGTACACAGCTATATAATCCCCCCTCGCTTCAGTATGACAGAGACTTATGAATATGGTAGGATTTCACATATGTGATTAGGTTACATTCTGTAGCAAAGGTGTAGGGGTTTTGCAGATGTGAAGTCCCTAATCAGTTGACTTTGAGTTAATTAAAAGGGTGATTACTGTGGGTGGACCTGACCTAATCAGGTGAACCCTTTCAAAGAGGATCCACTTGTTCCCTGAAGGAAGAGAATCAATGCAAAAGAGATCCTCCTCTTGGCCTTGAGGAAGCACAGAGCTATGATGTGAACTGCCTATCGTGAGCGCCACATTGAAGGGAGTGACAAGTGACCTTTAGGGGCTGAGGACAAAGAATCCAATTCTGCCAACAATCATATCAGCTTGAAGAGGACCCCAGCTTCAGAGGAGAACATAGCTGTATTAGTCCGTTTTCATGCTGCTGATAAAGACATACCTAAAACTGGGTAATTTATAAAGAAAAAGAGTCTCCGTGGACGCACAGTTGCACATGGCAGGAGAGGATTCACAGTCATGGTGGAAGGTGAAAGGCATGTATTATATGGCGACAGGCAAGAGAGAACATGGGCAGGGGAACTCCCCTTTATAAGCCATCAGACCTCGTGAGACTTACTCACTATTATGAGAACAGCACAGGAAAACTCTGCTCCCATGATTCAATGACTGCCCACCAGGTCCCTCCCGTGACATACGGGGATTCTTACAATTCAAGGTGAGATTTGGGTGGGGACACAGAGCCAAACCATATCAACAGCCAAATCAGCCTCATGATACCCTGAGCAGAAAATCCAGCCGAGCTGTACCCAGACTTCTGACGCACAGAAACCATGAGATAATAAATCGGTGTTGTTTTAAGCCACTAAGTCTGGGATACTCGTTTCCTGGCAATAGAAACTGCAACGGATCCGATGTGTCTTCCCCACCAGACTCCAATCCATTCAGTCACAAACACTGACTGTGGACCTACTATGTGCCTTGCATTTCCATTAGCCCTGGGGAGACTAAGTCGGTTACACCACACAGTAACCCCAGCACTCCATTCGGCTGACACAGAGTCATTCAATGAATGTTTGCTGAATGAAGGAGCTGAAAATATCCCACAAAAGATTCACAAGTATTTGCTCATGTCACAGATGAACTTCTGACAGCTTCCATGTTTTTCCTAAGGCTATCCCATTTATAGTTGTATGGGTTTTTTTTTTTTCTTCTAATTCTTGTGTAACAATAATAGTTGTTCCATATGGGAAAAGATGTATTTAGAAAATATGTTGGATATTATACAACAGATTCAGAAGTCCTGCTATACAAAAACGTCTTCATGCAAGTTTCCAAACTTACTTAACCACAAAACCACCTCCTCTGCTTTTTGAACCAAAATACTCAATAATATTTATCATTACCCAGTTTGGGAAATTTTCTGTTTGAAATCACAAGTCATTAACACCTGGGAACCTCTCATCAGCCAGGAGGGCATCCTTAGCTCTGGCAACTGCAGCCAGAGGGGTGGGACCAGTTAGGAACTGAATCCTTAAATGAGTTTCTGATTAAATCCAGTATGCCCGGCCGGGCGCGGTGGCTCACGCCTGTAATCCCAGCACTTTGGGAGGCCAAGGCGGGTGGATCATGAGGTCAGGAGATCAAGACCATCCTGGCTAACACGGTGAAACCCCGTCTCTACGAAAAATGCAAAAAATTAGCCGGGTGTGGCGGCGGGCGCCTGTAGTCCCAGCTACTCGGGAGGCTGAGGCAGGAGAATGGCGTGAACCCGGGAGGGGGAGCTTGCAGTGAGCCGAGATTGCGCCACTGCACTCCAGCCTGGGCGACTAAACGAGACTCCGTCTCAAATAATAATAATAATAATAATAAATTTTAAAAAAAATCCAGGATGCCCATCTCACGCTCCTCTCTCCTCAGTCAGGCTCATAACCCCAAGTTTTGTTAACTGGGTTCCTTCATTCCTCAGCTTTTGTGTTGCTTTTTAACAGCTTTATTAGGGTATGATTTATATACCATAAAATGTTCCCATGTTAAGTGTACAATTTCATTATAGCTACAGAATTGTGTATCCTCACTAATTTCAGAACATTGCCATCTCCCCCAAAACAAACTTTGTACCTATTTACCCTCCTCCTCCTCCCAGTTCCTATCCCTAGCCTCAGATCACCACTGATCTACTTTCTGTGACTAGTTCTACTCATTCTGGATGTTTCATAGAAGTGGAATTATACAGTTGGTGTTCTTTTATGGCTGACATTTCACTAAGCATGTTTTTGGGGTTCACTTCTGTTGTAGCATTCATCAGTACTTGTTTTATTGCAAAACAGTAGTCCGTGGTGTAGCTAGATCACATTTTATTTAACCATTCATCAGTTGATGAACATTTGGAATGTTTCCATGTTTGAACTATTATGAATAATGCTGCAGTGAATATTCATTGACGAGTGTTTGTGTCGACGTATGTTTTCATTTCTCTGGGTAAATAACTCATAGAATTGCTGAGTCATATGGTAATTTTATGCTTAACATCTTGAGAAATTACCCAACTGTTTTTGCAAAGTGGCTGTAGCATCTTATATTTGCACCAGCAATACAGGAAAGTTCTAGTTTCTCCAGTATACCTCTGTTTCAATCAACTGTCCTGGGGCCTTCATATCTCTTACTTACTCCTGACCTCTGAATCCTTACCTACCTATCTGAATTTCTTATCTGCAGCTTCTCCCTGTCCTCTAGAAACTTAAATTTTTAACTTCTTGACAATTTTTTATATAGGAACTACTTTTCCATGCCCTGACCTCAACGGAATGACCTCCCTAACCTTGTTTCCTCTGCCGCTCATGCCCTATGACAAAAACACTTCACTATATTTGGATTTTTTTATTTGTTTTTTATAACAAGACCAAATATAACCTTGCAGAAACGCACATAGAATTCAAAACTAAGAACTGTGATCACAATCAATTTTTCAGAATGCTTCTGCTTTTTTTTTTTTTTCAAACTACTATTGAGGAATAAAATTAGGTTTAGGGTTAAATGGCTTTAGTATAATGCTGCCTTCATGCAATAATTACACCAAAGAGAAAGAAACGAGTTATTATTGCCCATAATTGCTCACCTTTTTCATATATTGAATCTCTGTCCTTTGCTCACTGAATTCACTCTGCAAAAATTGCTAAGTACTCTTACGCTTCTGTTTTTGCTTTGGCTTAATTCAGTAAAATGGGCTCTTTAGGGGGTTAATCTCTCTTGGCAAAGCTTTTTGAGTGCCCCATGTGGGATCAATGGCTCCATGCGCCTATGCTGTGTGAACCTTGCAAGTGTTCTGGCAAATTGGTCACAGGCTAAGGAAACCAACATGAGAGCAGGGAGTGCCCCCACCCCATCCCCCTGTAAAGGCAGCCATCGTTTTTGCATTTATCTGTGCTGCTTGAATCAGGAACAGTATGGGCCAGGAGACTCCGGGCCAGGGTAAATGGTGGTACTTCCCCTCCACCAAGATTCCATGGACATTTACCCTTCGTCAAATGATCCATCCCTCTAACTGGGCTGGTGACTGGAGCTAAGTAGTGAGGATGGCAGGGAAGGAGAGGCAGGGCTTGCATTGAGTTGGCACCAGAGTGGGCTGACAGTAAGGGCAATGTAACTACTACATCTGGAATTGAACCAGGAGCACCCACCCGCTCTAGTGCAGAGAAACTGGAAGGGTGTGGATCTGATCTAATGTAGACCTCTGGGGAAGCCCCGCTAGGGTAGCAGGACCCAGCCAGTGCTATGGGAAGGCTGCCCCCTGCAGCTTCGGGGGAGGTACTTCTTGCATCATTCCCACCGCCTCTCTGGGATCAGCCCTCAGGAGCCAGGCCAAGACATTTTCATCATTTAATGAGTAGGTGGGAAACTTTAGAATAACTCAGTAGGTAACACTTTACATTTAAGCACGGCTCTACAGGTTATTTCAGTGGTGGCCAAGGGAACATTTGGGGCCTTCATATTTCTTGATGCAGATTAATGATACAGAGTCCACTGGTGTGGCATTGTACAAAGGCTGTGTGTTTACGTGGCCAGCATCAGACTAAGGGGCCTCAGGAGGTGCTGGCGTGGGTTCAGAACCAAGGGAAGAAGAGAATGAGCTGGGCAATCCCCAGTCCTTGAGCCTTCCTGGGTGAAAATAGCCCCAGGCTTCAAAAGGTTTTCTTTGTAATCCAGTCTCCCTGGAGGAGACCCTCTACAATGCCTCCCTGTCCCCAGATCTCTGATCTGTATGACTCTGGGCTCAGAGCTCCGGCCTGGGAAGCAGGAGTATAAAGGCTTCCAATACAATTTGCCGGCTGGCTTCTTGTGTGCTTGGCCTGGCTTCTTGTGCACTTGGCCGAGCAGCTCTGTCGTACTGAGCCTATTCCTGAGGCTTTGACCAGGCCTAGCATGTAGGGGCCTTTAATAAGGAGTGTACGAACCTCATGTGTGACTTCCTTGGCCCCGCTGAGCGGCCCCCCACTCCCCCTGAAGAGAAACAGGAAGAACCAGAAATGTGGAGGATGTCCAGACTCATAGAAAAGACCCCCTTCTTGGACTCATTGTTTAGTTGGGTAAACCTAAACACCTAACAGATTAAACATTTATGTAAGTATTAAGTACTTACTGTATACCTAGCGCTCTTCTGAGCATTGCTGAGTCAAGACAATAAAGAAGGAAAGCTTTCCCTGCTACCCAAAAAGCTAATGTTCTATCTGTGGAAACCCTTCAGGAGCAATGATGTAACAGACCAGAAAAAATGTAACCGATCACTCATGCTCCTCAGCTCTGACGAATGGGGGAGAGATTTGAAGTCCTATTTCATGCATGAGAAGCAATACACTTCTGATTCATTAAGTTCCTCTCTCCTAGGGGTCAGTAAACCCATTTCTCCTAAACTACACTCTTGCTTTAAGCCTCATGCGTATTTAGGAAAATTTAGCCAAACAGTTCCGAATAATGCATAGCACACTCATCAAAAGGAAATTAAGCAGCTTTGCTAAAAGCAACTACATTTTCAGAGATCTACTTGTGGCTTTCCCATACACCTGTTTTCTACAAAATGGAAGCATTAGAAATACACTAAAACCCGGCCAGGCATGGTGGCTCACGCCTGTAATCATAGCACTTTGGAAGGCCGAGGCAGGCGGATCACGAGTTCGGGAGTTCGAGACCAGCCTGGCCAGCACAGTGAAACCCCGTCTCTACTAAAAATACAACAGATTAGCCAGGGATGGTGTTACGTGCCTGTAATCCCAGCTACTAGGGAAGCTGAGGCAGGAGAATCACTTAAACCCAGGAGGCAGAGGTTTCAGTGAGCCGAGATCATCCCACTGCACACCAGCCTGGGTGATACAGCGAGACTCTGTCTCAAAAAAATAAAAAATAATAAAATAATAAAAAAAAGAAATACACTAAAACTCAAACAAAATGAATCCAAGTCAGAACTTTAAAACAGACAAAGCTAAAATATGTTATAAATCAGGAAAATAGCATTCTCAGGCTTTTTTTACTCAAGCTGTCCAGTGTACTTTACCCCTAAGATTGTCACTTTTGAAGATGGAGGAAGAAGGAGAAATTCAGGCATCTGGCACTAGTACCTGAAACAAGAAACATCTTAATAAAGAAAAAAGAATCTTAATTAAGATAAATATGTTACCCATACCAGAGGTGGCTAGGAGCTCAGATTCTATTTTCTCATTCCAGCCATTTCTATTGATCTAGTCAATTTTCCCCTGAAAATATAGGCTCTTGTTCCAAGCAGCAGTGATTTCGTGACATAATGTTTCCAATGAATAATTTTAGGTGTGCATCTCAAAAACTCTGAAGAGACTCTAGAAAATCTACAAGGACTTTTCCTGCTTGGAAAAATAAAATAGAAGTGAAGGCTGAACAGGATGGAAGAAAGTGACTGTCATCCCCCCCACTCCCCACCTTAGTTTCCTCATGTATAGCACGGGGAAGCTGAACTTCAAGATGTCTCCCTGCACTTCATCAACAGCTTTGAAATCCAGACAAGAAATCCTCTTTCTTAGAAATCCAGACAAGTAATCTCTGTCCGCAGGGAGCTCTGCCTACTGATATGGTTTGGCTGTGTCCCCACCCAAATCGCATCTTGAATTGTAGCTCCCATAATTCCCATGTGTCGTGGGAGGGACCCAGTAGGAGATAATTGAATCATGGAGGCGATTACCCCTATACTAGTCTATGGTAGTGAATAAGTCTCACAAGATCTGATGGTTTTATGAGGGGAAACCCCTTTCTCTTGGCTCTTATTCTCTCTTGTCTGCCACCATGTAGCCACCATGTAAGGCATGCCTTCCATCTTCTGCCATGATCCTGAGGCCTCCCCAGCCCATGGAACTGTGTGTCCGTTAGACCTCTTTTTCTTTACAGATTACCTAGTCTCAGGTATGTCTTTATCAGCAGCAGACTAATACACCTACATTCATTCAACCATCATTTGTTGGGCAACTGCTGTTGGCCAAACTGAATGCTTCGGCACTGAGCATGCAAAGGTAAGAGAGGTCTCATCTTGCTCTTGCGAGCTTTCAGCCCAGTGGAGGAAACTGACAGTGGCATGATCATAGAGGAAGTGTGGTGGTGGAATGGCGTCAGGGATGCTCAGCACAGAGCAGTGGCTGTCTCTCTTCAGCCAAGACTTCACAAAGGAACTTGCTCTCCAGGGCATTGAGGAGGAGGAACAAGAGGAAGATGCAGCCAGGTGAGGGGCTTAAGCAGCAGATAGAAAGGTACAGGTGTGGGAGCTCAAGGCACATTTGAGGGTTCTGGTAGGTAGTGGCTGGTTCAGATGGACCCTTTATTTCACACGAAGGAATTTAGGCTTAATCCTAAAGATATTAAGGATCCATTGAAGGGGTTCAGCAGAAAGACCTGATTAAAGTAATAGGCCATGGAGGTCACTCTGGCAGTAGAGTGGGATTTCAGTTGGTCAGGGGAAGGAGACAAGAGTGGGGTAGTAGTGTATTAGTCTGTTCTCATGCTGCTGAGAAAGACATACCTGAGACTGGGTAATTCATAAAGAAAAAGAGGTTTAATGGACTCAGTTCCACGTGGCTGGGGAGGCCTCACAATCATGGCAGAAGGCAAAAGGCACGTCTTACGTGGTGGCAGACAAGAGAAAATGAGAGCCAAGAGAAAGGGGTTTCCCCTTATAAAACCATCAGATCTCGTGAGACTTATTCACTACCACGAGAACAGTATAGGGGAAACCATCCCCATGATATCTCCCACCAGATCCCTCCCAAAACATGTGGGAATTAAGGGAGCTACAATTCAAGATGAGATTTGGGTGGGGACACAGCCAAACCATATGAGGGAGGTAGTCAGGGAACCAGTGAGGAGGCTGCTGCAGTCATCTAAATGACAATTAACCAGCACTTGAACTAGGTCAATGGCCATGATTAAATGGAGGCGGGGACACAATTAAAAGAGTCAGGAAGTAAAATCTTCAAGGGCTAGTAAGACATCATTGAGGAACCTGGTCGTTCATCTATCCTATGGATATTTTTCAAGTCACTGAACAATGCCACTAAATCATTGTCTATGACCTGTCTTTCCGCTAGCCTGAAAGCTTCTGGGGTGAGGGGGACAATGTCTATACCTTTATTGTCCACCATTTTATCTCTAGGCTTTAGTATAGGGCCTGGCACATAAGAATAAAAATGCATCCCCTTAGGTGAACATTTTATGGATGTTATGAGTCATTTCTCTCTTCAGATACTAAGCTTGTCAAACCTTGACAATTCCAATTCTTACCCAAGGCATCCAGGTTAGGAGTGATAGGAAAAAGAGCCCATAACTTGGAGTTGGGAGATGAACATGAGTCCCTGTTCTTCTCCTGTGATCTGTGTGAGTTGAATAAGTCACTTAACCTCTCAAGCCTTAGTTGTCACGTTTGTAAAATGAAGACAATATTAATATTGGACCTCACAGATTATAGTAAGGACTAAAAGAGGTTAGGCAATATTAGTATTGGACCTCACGGATTATAGTAAGGACTAAAAGAGGTTATCAGTGGCAAGAAGTTAGCAGTGTATGACACAAAGTAAACACTCAGTAAACTAGAAGGATAGAAGGATGGATGGATGGATGGATGGATGGATGGATGGATGGATGGATGGATGGATGGACAGATAAATAGGTGGGTAGATGGATGAATGGAACAATGGATGGATGGATGGATGGATGGATATATTAATGATGGATGGATGCACTGATAGATTAATGCATGGACAAATGAAAGGAACATGCTGAAAAGGATATGAAGTCATGCTCCTTTTCAGACCAACTTTATTCCCATTTTGGGGGCTACTACGTAATAAATTGATTAGTGCTAAAAATTAAAAAGCCATCTGGTCTTGGTTTCTGTGAAAGTCTTATGGCCTGCTGCCATTGAATGCTGAAGATTTAAAGTTCCTATTTTAGGTTCTGTCTAGACACCTCTCTAAATAGGAACTTTATGTTAATCTGCAGGTGTTGCTTCTGAACAGGTTATTTCTAAATAGTAGCTGGTACTTTACCAAAAAAAACAAAAGGAAAAAAATCCAAGAACAAATAAAACTTATTGAAACCAAGGTGTCCAATGGGAAAAGTCCTAGTCAATTTGTCTACTCCTCCCATACCACCTGGTTCCTGCCTATATCCTACCCAATTACTGGTGAATCAGATATTCACAGTGGGCATAATTAATTAAATGCATTTTGACTAATTAATTTAAGAACTGGTAAATAGGGCCTCCCTTTGGTAGTTTGAAGACATAGCTACTGGTGCTGCTGATTAAAATGTGAGACGAATCCGGTTAGAAACCAGCATGTAATGGATGAGAACACTTTTGCAACATTTCTTTTAAGGTTTGTCAAACTGTATCCTACTGATATTGCTAACCCCCTTTAATCAGTAAGAATAAAATTCATCTGAGCGCATAAAATATATCTGACAATGGCATACATCAAATCCCAAACTGAACATTCAAAATAAATTGTATCGAGATTTTGTCACAATCATTGATTTCTGCTTTTCAAGCTGGTTTCTGGGGCAGCCACATAAAAGTTAAATACAAGCTATCTATGGGCTCATTGGATTGCGGTAATTCATTAAGCCAACGGTGACTTTAATAAATCTGAGCATAAAGATTGCTTCCACAGACACCCTCAGCTTGGAAATGTGCCACTAATCAAAGAGGGTGGCAAAACTAATCTCTTTGGCACAGAGGGGAGGTGAGAAGTAGCTTTGGAGGGCTGTTGGGGCTGGCTTCCAAGGGTAGTATTGTGCTTCAGCAGCAAGATCAGGCTGCTGGGGAGATGGGAGCCCTGCTGGAACTAGCCCTTCAGCTGCTAGTGGTCAGCACATGGTCATTACAGGCCACTGGTTCTTTGAACACAACTAGTTATAGTCTTAAATGTGAGCCCACTCATTGAGTGATCTTGGGCTCCACTGATTGACTTCCATTGTGTTCCCTTCCCAACCGTGGTAGTGATCACTGCATTCTTGACCACTGACAAAGCATTTTCACATCCAGCAACCCCTTTGAATCTCATGACAACCCTAGGAGAGGCAAGGCCAAGATATTATCATGCCCATTTCACAGATGAGAAAATAGAAGTTTAGAAAGCAACGTGATTTGCCTGAAGTTCCACGGCTGGCAGAGCTGGGACCCACGGCCTAACTGTCAAAAGTCCAAGCCCTGTGTTCAAATTTCCCCTGTATGATCTACTAGCTCTGTGTCCTTGGGAAGGTGTTTAACCTTCCCAAACCCCAGTTTTCTCACCTGTACAGTGAGGATAATAAGAGTATCTACCTCCTACTTGTCAGGAGATTCAACGAGCTCCTTCAGATTGGACGCATAATGAGCACATAATCCAAGTTTGCTATTATTCATATAGAATATCGGGCTGTATCCAAAATTTCCATTAATTACTTTCCAGGCCCTACCCAAGAAAAACAAGTTGGATAAGGCCTGGGAAGTAATTAAGGGAGATTTTAAGTTCCATTTCATACCGGTAAAGGAAAATCTCTCCCTTGCCTTAGACTAGCCTTTACCAACTGTGAAGCACCCTTCTTGCTGGCATATGTTAAAAGCAGCCCATGATATTTCAGTCCCTTTCAGCTGTGACTCATTATTGTAAATAGCGGTGAAATGAGGAGAGGAGAAAAGAATTTAAATACACTAACTGACAGAATTTTTAGGGAAAGTGATACACAAGAAGATAAAAAGCAATCAGAAAAATTTACATAAACCCTTGTGATCTCAAAGGTCATCTGGTTGAGAGTCTACTAATGGAAATACGTCCTTTTAGATTCTGGGTGATTATTTAATTGAAAAGGAAAGAATGTAAATGAATCAAGTCCTGGGAGCAGGGTAGATTTATGTCAGCTGAAATTTAAAAATGCATGTTTCTTTGGGAGGAAATTGGTCCATTCATATACAAGTTAAAGTGTAGGATGGAGCAGTAAATTTGGTCACTTAGAACTTGATTGAGCACTTGAAAATATGCTGATATTAATATGCCTTATAATTTTTTAAAATCAGCTTCTGGTTACAGTCCTTATTCTATTTAGGAAAGAGGATGGTTTCATAGCCATTAATTTACTTGAACTTTACAACAACCTTTGGAGATAGGCAGGTGAGTATTACCGCTACCAGTATATGAGAATATAATATATACTACTTGAAGCCAGGGACCAAAACTTTCTGTCCTTTTTTTTCCTATCCCCAGCACCTGCCTAATAAAAATGTAAGTTGAATAGTGTAGCAGAACCCCCTAAATGCTCTGCTTGAGATGTCAGTTTTTTCTTAGAAGGCAGCACAGAAGAGAAGCGTAGAGCTCCAGCTGTACCATCAGTCCTCCTGGAGTTCCAATCCTGCCTCTGCCACTTAGGGATTTGCCTAAGTGACCCTTGGAACTTATTTCTTGAAATCTCAGCTTGTAACAGTGTTTGTAATACCTACCTCATGGAGTTGTTGTAATAATTAGATTTCTGTAAGATAAAATGAGAGGAGAAATGCAAGGTACTTAGTACAATTTCTGGCACCTATTCATGCCTCCGAATTGTGGTTTTCAGTATCTCCTGAGTATACTTAGAAATGCTAGATTAGGCTGGGTGTGGTGGCTCATGCCTATAATCCCAGCACTTTGGGAGGCCACGGCGGGCGGATCACGAAGTCAGGAGATCGAAACCATCCTGGCTAACACGGTGAAACCCCGTCTCTACTAAAAATACAAAAAATTAGCTGGGCGTGGTGGCGGGCGCCTGTAGTCCCAGCTACTCAAGGCAGGAGAATGGCATGAACCTGGGAGGCGGAGCTTGCAGTGAGCCGAGATTGCACCAGTCTCTGCACTGCAGCCTGGGCAACAGGGCGAGACTCCGTCTCAAAAATAAATAAATAAATAAATAAATAAATAAATAAAAATAAGAAATGCTAGAGTAAGCATACTATTTGACCACTGCTGAAAAAAAAAATTTCAGCATGCCTTAATCATCTGATTCAGAATGAACAGGAACACATTGAGTGGCTGGTGTATTGCCGGGTGAGAAGCAGCATCCAGGGGGACTCACGTGGCAGCCAGGCAGAATTCTTAGCACTCCTGTGAAAAAGGCTCTTCTCTAATTTAATGCAATGTTCTGGTATTAATAAGCGGCAGAGAACCCAGTGTGAGGCTGCCCGCTGCATTTCATACTGGGTTCATTCACTTTATTATTTTCTAGGACATCATATAGACCTTTTGCCAAGTGGGAAGGGGGTTGGGGAAATCTGCTCATTTAACTTCTGAGTAAGGGATAATTAGTACCCATTGTGACTCACAGCTACAGGAATCCAACATCTTTTTCTTGGTATATTATTTAGGATATTTGCAAATTGACTGACCATCACTGAGACTTCCAGGGTAATTAAATTGTGTTGCAGTCAGCTTAGGTTTCACCATTGCTGGAGAATGCATCTTTAAAGTATATTGGGGCCAGGCAAGGTGGCTCGTGCCTGTAATCCCAGCACTTTGGGAGGCCGAGGCAAGCGGATCACCTGAGGTTGGGAGTTTGAGACCAGCCTGACCAACACGAAGAAACCCCGTCTCCACCAAAAATACAAAATTAGCCATGCGTGCCGTCGCATGCCTGTAATCTCAGCTACTTGGGAGGCTGAGGCAGGAGAATCACTTGAATCCAGGAAGCGGAGGTTGCGGTGAGCTGAGATCTTGCCATTGCACTCCAGCCTGGTCAACAAGAGCAAAACTCTGTCTCAAAAAAATAAATTAAATAAAGTATATTAATAGCATAGCCACGTGTAATGAGGAATGTGGCTGATTCCTCATTACACGTGGCTATGGATATGGAGGGGCTCCGGGTAAGGGTTCCATAGCTGTGAGTTGGACAGGTTGTGTGGTGGGCGAGGATTAGGAGAAAAGGGACTAACATTTAATGGACACCTACTCTGCTCTGGGTTTTAAGCAGGTTTTATGCTGCTTTATTTGTGTCTGCTATCCCACTTAATCCTCCCAACCACCCTGTGAAACCCCTTCTTGCAGTCACCTTTGACCTCTGCAGTCCAGATTCTTGGTCAGTCATCAATGTCATCAACCAATATCATCAATCATCAATGTTGTCGCTTACTCAGCCTATTAGAAAGTTTTAACAGGGCCTTCTTCAAACACTTTCTCTCCTTGGCTTTCAGGACACCACTTCTCTCACTGCTCCTTCTCGGTCCTTTTTGCTTGTGTCTCCTTATGACCCTGACCTCTAAATATTGGGAGACTCAGTCCCTGGGCCTTTCCCTTCTCCTTCAACATGGATTTTTTAGATTTCATCCACTCTTGGGCCTCTGGATAACAGCTACATGCTGACATCTTCCAAATTCATATTTCCAGCTCAAACCCCTCCCTTGAACTCCAAGTTTGTGTATCCAACTGCCTGTTTGATATTGCCATTTGGATGTCTAACACACATCTCAAAATCAGCATACACTCTATCCCCAAACCTGCTCCTCCCACTACCTTCCCCATTCCAGAAATGAATGTTTCATTCTTCCACTTGCTTAAATACAAGCATTCAGGTCATCCTTGTCTCCTCTTTTTCTCACAGGTGCTGCATTTAGCCTGTCAGCAAAACCTGTGGCTCCACCTTCAATGTCGATCTAGAATCCATTCACCTTTCCACACTCTACCTCTCGACTCCATCACCACCTTTTAAACCACCATGGCACCCTGCTAGATATGGCAACAGCTGCCTAAATGGTTTCCTGCCTTCACTTTTGTCCCTGGACAGCCTTTGCTACACAGCATGCCAAAGCATAAATCATCTCATGGTGTTCCTCTACTCAGCACTGGTCAGTGTCCCCCATTTCACTCAGAATAACAGCCAAAGTCCCTACAAGACTTTACAGTCCCCAAGGGGACCTGATTGGGTCCTACTTCTCTCTGGCCTCATCTCCTACTCACCCCTCCCCTCACTCCACTCCATGTCTGCCCCAGTGTTTCTCAGACAAGCCGGGGACTGTCATATATCTGAGCCTTTGCCCTCCCTAGAAATCTCCCTGGCTTGTTCCTGTGTGTGTTTCAGGTCTCTACTCAATGTCACCTTACTGGATAAGTCAGGTTCCCCAACCATCTTATATAAAATAGAAGCCAAGTGTCACTCCGAGTTCTCCTTCTCCCCATTTCTCCTTTAGTTCCTGTTCCCGTCTCTTTCTCCTACCCACACATTATACACTTACACTCATATGTAGGTGTATCTACCTCTTACCACCCAGACTAGAATGTAAGCTCCAAAAGGGCAGGGACTTTGCCTAATTTTTTTTCACTGCTGTGTTTACAACCCCTAGAATAGCATCTGACATGTATTAGGTGTTCAGTACCTATATGTCAGTACAGATCACAACATCCCTATTTTACAAGTAAAAAAACCCTAAAGTTTAGAGAGGTCAGTAACTTTCCCAGAATTCCATGGAATCTGATGACTTTCTAGATCAAGGGACAGGAACCCTAGGCATGTCTGCCTGACTCGAAGTCCTGTGTTCTCATCACCTCCTCCAGAAAACGCTAAGGATTTGCCATCTGAAAGTGGGCATCAAGAAGAGTTTCTTCTGTGGCTCACACCTGTAATTCCAGCACTTTGGGAGGCTGAGGCGGGTGGATCACGAGGTCAAGAGATCGAGACCATCCTGGCTAACACGGTGAAACCCCGTCTCTACTAAAAATACAAAAAATTAGCCGGGTGTAGTGGCGGGTGCCTGTAGTCCCAGCTACTCGGGAGGCTGAGGCAAGAGAATGGCATGAACCCAGGAGGCGGAGCTTGCAGTGAGCCAAGATCGCGCCACTGCACTCCAGCCTGGGCGACAGCGCGAGACTCTCTCTCAAGAAAAAAAGAAGAGTTTCTTGGTGTGGAGCAAAATCAATTTTGGGCAGCTCACTTCCCAATTTTAGCTTATCTCTTGCTCTACACAATGAGAGGGCTGACCTGGGAGACTTTTAGAGATTGACTCTTCAGCTCGAAAACCTGGGAATTTTTCATTCCATCTCACACAAACCCTGATGGCACTTTGGGTCAGTGGATCCATGTTGCAAAGGCAGTTCTCAGACAACAGGATGAGACTGTCTTTTACAAACACTTGTTCCCAAATCTGGGACATGTGGATGGGCACTGGAGAAATGGAACCTTCAGGTGGGGCTCAGCACCTTCAGCAACTTGGCTCAGCAGGAAGGGGTGGGAAGAACCTCTAACCTAGACTTGAAAAAGAGATTTGAGACCCTTGTGGTTTGAACTGGTCTCCAAAGATTTTTAATC
>NW_012114988.1:2282426-2299551 GCF_000951035.1 Colobus angolensis palliatus | reverse complement strand
GTGTTAGCCAGGATTGTCTCGATCTCCTGACCTTGTGATCCGCCCGTCTCGGCCTCCCAAAGTGCTGGGATTACAGGCTTGAGCCACCACGCCCAGCCGCAAGATTTTTAATCTTAAGAATTTTCTTGATGAAATAAAATACAATTTTTATTTTTAATGGATCCTTATTATGTGAAGTTAAAAGAATCAATGAATGACATATCTTCATTCAAAAACATGCTCTTAAAGGGGCACAGAATCAAGTTCTTCCTGGCATGAATGTTGATTTGTCTGTCTCAACCACTAGACCATGAGCACTGTTAGGGCAGAGACTGGGCCTCCTCCATCCCTGCAGCCCCATCACGTAATATACTGCCCAGCAGAAAGCAGAGAGGTGAACATTTACAAGCATTTGTTCCATGCCTGCTGAACTTGTCAATCCTTTACCCTTGTCAACTCACTTAATCTTCACAACAACCCTATGCGACAGAAACTACACTATTATTGCCATTCCACAGATGAGAAAACTGAGGCAAAGAGAAGGCAAGTTCCTTACCCAACATCACAGACCTGGTGGAGGTCAACATTGGGCCCCAAGCATTCCAGCTCCAGAGGCAAGTCAGCACTCTAAGCTAGTACACTATCCTGCCTCTTGCAGGTATATCCGTAGCAGAGGGTGGTGGACAAATGAGTGAATAAATACAAGCGTGATCACAGTGATTACAACTAGCACACATAAATGCTCCTTGTGTGCCAGCCACCAGAACACCTGCAGGCCCGTTTCCTGCATGCAGACATGGGAATGCTCTAGGAGATGCATGTGTAGGAGTGAGGAAGTCAGGACTGGGTGGACAGAGAAGCTGGCAGGTGGTGTGCTTTGCCGCGATGCCTTGAGGGAGCTCCAGAGCTGGCCCTTCAGAGGGGTCCCAAATGGAGGCAAAGGAGCTGGAATTTTGTATCCAAGTCACTGGCCCAAGGTTGGTCCCTGGGTGGGAGCATAAGCTTGGGTGAGGTAGGCCCCTGCTCCTGCAGCAGAGGGTGATGGCTGGTGAGGGGACTTTAGTGGCTGATATTCCTGGTCTTGGCAGGTGGGTACATGGCCTGGAAGAGGATGGCTAGAGGAACGCTACAGTACCCACTCTACAGGCTAGGGATTTGGCATGATGATCGCATTTATTCCTCATCACCATCCTGAAACAAGCTAGACATTTGTTTTCCCCCACAGCAAACTGGAACTCCAGGAAGTTGTGCAGCTCACCTAAAGCTGCCATCTAGGAAGTCGAGGCCGGATGGAAGCCCTGTATGTCTGATTAAGAGTCCGAATCAGTGGCCTAGATCATCATCTCCAAGTCCCTGCTCAGCCTGCAGGCCAGGGCTCATTATCTTGTTGTTGGGGCAGGGATGTGGTGGGTGTGGACATGCATTGCCTGGTCTGCCAGGTTCCTTCTCCTTCTGCTACGTCACTCCCCCCACCCTGGGCGTGCGCTCCTCCCCACTCCTTGCACCTCTGGTGGGGCTACCAACCCAGTTCCTTGGGGCTTTGGGGCTGGGCGTATACACAAGGCCTAGTCGATCAAAGGAGCATGTGCCCTAGTCTTGGTGACAGACCCAGGGATAGGCCCAGTTGTCCAACAATGGGAGAGAGAAGCTGCCTTTTTCCTCTGAGGCAGCTAAGGTAGAATGAGGTAAACCCAGAGTTGCCTATGGCCATGTTGTTCAAGCCTCCTCTGCATGGAGAAAGGCCAGTGGCACAGGATAGGATGAGAAACGAGGCCAGGCCACAGAGAGAAGCAAGAAGGAGAGGGACTTAATGGCATTGCTTGAGCTGCTGGAGTTCCTGAAGTCAGCTCTGCCTCTAGACTTCCCACTCGTGAGAGCCATAAATTCCCCATGGTATCTAAGCCAGTGCACACCAAGTTCCTCTCACTTGCAAGCAATGCGATGGGCCAAAGTGTGCCTGTTTGAAATTCATAGATTAAAATCCTACCTCCAGTACCTCAGTGTGCAATTGCATTTGGAGATACAGTCTTTTATTTTTAGACTGTTTTCGCTCTCGTTGCCCAGGCTGGAGTGCAATGGCACAATCTTGGCTCACCGCAACCTCCGCCTCCCAGGTTCAAGCGATTCTCCTGCCTCAACCTCCCAAGTAGCTGGGATTACAGGCATGCGCCACCATGCCTGGCTAATTTTGTATTTTAAGCAGAGATAGGGTTTCTCCACATTGGTCAGGCTGGTCTCAAACTCTCAACCTCAGGTAATCCACCCGCCTCAGCCTCCCAAAGTGCTGGGATTACAGGCGTGAGCCACTGTGCCCAGCCTGGAGATAGGGTTTTTAGAGATGATGAAGGGAAAATGAGGTCATGGGGGTGAGCCTTAATCCAACACGACTGGTGTCCTTACAAGAAGAGACGAGGACACAGACACGCACAGAGGAATGCGCATGGGATGATACAGGGAGAAGGTAACTGTCTACAAGCCAAGGAGAGAGGCCTCAGAAGAAACCAACCCTGCCAACCCCTTGACTTTGGACTTCCAGCCTCCTGAACTCAAATACATTTCTGTCGGTTAAGCCCGCTAGTCTGTAGTTCTCGGTTGTGATTGCCTAGCAAAGTGCTACAGGCAGGATGATACCCTTGAGGGAAGGTGCTAGTTTCAATCATGTGTTAGTCAGCTTTTGCTGTGCAACGAACAGCCTCAGAATCTCAGTGACTTGCAACCATATTCATTTTTCTGGGTTGTGGAGCTGCCTAATGGCAGGGCATGGCTAGGGTTTGGCTGGGGTTTACCCCAGGCCAGGTTCAGGTTTGCTCCATATGTCTGCATTTCAGGGCTGAACATTAAGGCAGTTACCTGGGGCATGCTCTTCTCACGCAGGATCCCAGAGCAGAGGAGGCCAAGCCAAACCGTACAAACACATTCAAGGACCCTCCTTGCTGCAAGCCCACTAGCATTCCAGGGGCCAAAGCAAGTCACATGCCCAAGCCTAACATCAGGGGCTCAGCGAAAGGTGCTCCACCTACTTCAAGTAATGAGGCAAAAGGTAAGATGGATGGGTAATACTATGAGTGGGAAGGAGTGAGGAATGACAAACAAAAATCCAATCTACCAGCAATAGTTAAGGGGAATGAGGAGAGGGTGCTGAAAAATTCCTGAGGCAGCAGAACGTCCCAGCCCACCGCACCAGTATCAGCTAAAGTCTCACATCGCCCACATCCCTGAGGGAAGATGGGCTTCTGCTGATTGTCTGTTAGAATTACAGCAGAGTCAGCTGAACCCCAACACCTTCCCAGAACTGCACATGCCATCGCGAGGCAGCAGCTCCGTGTGCAAAGAAACCGGATCCTTCCTGGGAGATCAAAATCAATTTTAAACAGACACAGCTGTTCCCTAGTGGGGGTGTTGGAAGGGAGAGGGGGAGATGCTGTAGGAAATGTTTCATTTCTTTTTGTTTTAAGTTGTTGGGATAACCAAAGTAGACTTGTAAAGTTTGATTATTAATTTCTGGAAGACTCGGTTGCCAAGTTTGCTATCAGTTTCAAGGAAAGGAAGTGTAAGATCAAAGGGATGTTTCCTAGTGGAGGTTTTCACCTCATAATAAGTTTAGAAGCTTTTTACAACAGAATGATCAGAAGTAGAGCTAGTTTGTTTTTGTGATGTGCGCCTCAGATGGATCAATCAAATGCCACAGTTTAATATGGTTCAACAAATGTTTACTGAACACCCACCTAGTCCTGGGCTCATTTAAACAAATATAAACAAATCATAGTAAGAATTGCCATGTGGGTCATCTGGGCAAGTTAAATGGTCTCTCTCTGTCTCAGTGTCTTCGTCTATAAAACAAGCCTGTTTGACTAAGCATGAACTTTTTTTTCTTTCTGTTTTTTTTTTGGTTTGTTTGTTTTGTTTTGTTTTGTTTTAGAGATAGAGTCTCATTCTGTTGCCTAGGCACTGGAGTGCAGTGGCGCAATCATAGCTCACTGCAGCCTCGAACTCCTGGGCTCAGGTGACCCTCCTGCCTTGGCCTCCCGCGTACCTAGGACTGCAGGGATGTGCTACCACACCCAGCTTTGTTTTTTTTACTTTTTGTTCAGATAGGGTCTCACTTTGTTGCCCAGGCTGATCTCAAATTCTTGGGCTCAAGTGATCCTCGCACCTTGGCCTCTCAAAGTGCTGGGATTATAGACTTTGCCAGTTTAATCAAATGCCAGTTTAATACAGTTCAACATGTAAGTTTAAAGCAAGCATGAACTTTGAGGTTCCTTCCAGATATAGAATTCTGAAGTCCACAAATTGGGTGGTGTTTTCAAGCAAATCTGGATTTTGAATCCAATTAAATTTAGAGATGTGCGTAAAGAAAATGAAACTCACACTGCTGAAGCTATGAGAACCATAGAATGCTCAAGATTTTTTCCCAGTGGTAAAGCTGAGAATCCCTGAAGCAGAAGATTAATAATTACGTGCATATTCATTGTTCCCTGTATTCGTTCTTGCAGTCACTACAAAGAAATACCCGAACCTGGGTAATTAATGAAAGAGGGGCTGGGCGCGGTGGCTCACTGTAATCCCAGCACTTTGGGAGGCCAAAGAGGGTGGATCACCTGAGATCAGGAGTTCGAGACCTGCCTGACCAACATGGTGAAACCCCGTCTCTACTAAAAACACAAAAATCACCCGGGTGTGGTGGCATGCAACTGTAATCCTAGCTACTTGGGAGGCTGAGGCAGGAGAATTGCTTTAACCTGGGAGGTGGAGGTTGCAATGAGCGGAGATTGCGCCACCGCACTCCAGCCTGGGTGACAGAGCCAGACTCTGTCTCAACAAAAAAAAAAAAAAAGAAAGAAAGAAAAGAGGGTTTACCTGGCTTACACTTTTGCAGGCTGTACAGGAAGTGTGGTGCTAGCTTCTGGTGAGGCCTCAGAAAGCTTATAATCATGGTGGAAGGCAAAGTGGGAGCAGGCATGTCATATGCCAAGAGCAGGAGTGAGGGTGGCGAGCAGGTGAGGAAGAGAGAGAGGGAGGAGGTGCCATACTCCCTGAAACAACCAGATCTCTTGTGAACTGAGTGAAAACTCATCACCAAGGGGTTGGTACAAAGTCGGTCATAAGACATCGGCCTCCATGATCCAATCACCTCCCACCAGGCCCACCTCCCACATTGAGGATTTCATTTCAACATGAGATTTGGAGTGGACAAACAACCACACTCTATCATTCCCCTTCTACCCGCCTCCCCAGAAAAAAAGATTACTGTTGCAACGTCATCCTCAGTTCAGATGTGTATATGAATCCCGTCTTCGTTACATTTTTCAACTCAATAGCACTCATGTTGCGTTTGAGTGGAAGGAGGCCATACAGAAAAGTAGTAAAAGGGGGGCCACTGGCATCCCTGTGGCCTGTACCTGAGTCTCTGCCCTGCCACTCTTGAGCTGTATGACCTTGGGGGAGTAAATTAACCTTCCAGAGCCTCAGTTCTCCTCTCTGTACAATGGGGATGATCATGGTAGCTTCTTCCTCGTAGGGTTGCCATTAGGTACTTAGCACCGGGTCTTGTGTAAGAACCCACTAGAATCATTACCACTTCTCATTCTCATAGTACCCCTTCCAAAAGCACTTTCAAGCAAACCTGGATTTTGAATCTACCAGATCATTTAGCCTCTTCTTGGATCGTTGAGACAAATTCAAGAAAGAAAAGATGTATATGGCTGCTGAAATTTAATGTAAAATAGCTTCATTCAGTGTTCTTCATGTAAAGGCATACATAGATTTGTGAAGGTACATGTTATTTTGAATTAAAACACTAGCAACAAAATGATCTTGAAAACAGAACCTAGATACCCTCTGAGCGAGGAAGGTGGAAATCCCACTGGTCAGTGATACATATGATCATTTCCTGCTTAGCTTCCGAAGGGGACTAACGCACCCGAGTGCTGGAGCTCCATTCTCTGAGTCTGTGCCCCCTAGCACGGCTCCGTTTGCCCGGGAGACGGGGGCAAATATTTTTCTAATTTGCACAAAGGTGCCCATGAGCTAGCCAGTCCGTCTTTTGAGAGACATTGAAGTGCACGCTTTAGTTTGATACCTCCTAATGAATGACAGGACAAGAACCTGGATCTGTCTTTCTTTTCTTCCCCAAAGCTGCCTAGAAGATATCAGGCTCCCAGTGTTATAACCTGGCGTTCTGCAGGACTCCCTCGGGGTTCCTCACTGGCAGGGGAAGAATGAAGCTCAGTTTCTTTTCTTCTAGACAGTTTCATCTCTTGAATAAATGACAATTGTTTCAGAGCCTGGACAGGTATGTTCTTGCACTTGCGGTCCCAGTGTTTTGAGGAGCTAGGCATGGAGCCAGTACTGGAGGAGGGTTTGGGGCCGTGGGCATGGATGCAGAACACCAGAGTAGGCAAAGGAAGAGCAAACGTGAGCCCCTCCCCTTGGTACTTGGTTTTACCTCCCAACTTGCCCTCTTCCAAACCAAATCTACTTGTTTGTTTCTCAAAAGGAAAGACATTGGCAGCTGGCTGTTCCTGGGTGAAGCTGTCAGAGTACCTGCCTTCTTGCTACCAAGATGGCTGAGGATGTGACCAAAAGCAAAACAGTTGACACTGCCATGAGCAACACAGCTCCCTCTTGAACTACAGAGACACCTAATAATGTGGCCTTGGAGTTCCAAATATGATATCATAAATTGTTTTTCACCTCCCCAGCATAAAACAAGGCAGGTGCAAAAAAATAAAGAGGAAGTCAATTAAGATAAATATGACAGCTTTGCACCTTGCTGGCTGTAAACACACCATCCCAACAAGTCGGCCATTGAACAAAATATCTCCCTTCCGATTATGCATACAACTGGACAGTGAGTACTGAATATTAGGGCAGATGGCTGCAGGTACAGCCCTTCATGACACACTGACTTAGACAGTGTATAGCATTTGGCAAATACAGATTTTTTTCCAGGGCACTTTGATGCTGGAATAATTTAGTATTGGCTTAAGGAACAAGATCTATGTCCCCTTCCTACTACTGCTGCTTCCAATTCCCGAAGAAAGATGGTGCACCTTGCCAGATCTGAGACCCCTTTGCAATAAATCATCGAAGGATGTTATAGTCTTAATTCCTCTGGTCTTGTGGTACCTAATATAATGCTTCCTCTGTGGCCTTGAATGGGGGCTCGCGCTGTTCTTTGTGATATATTTAGGGGAGAAAGTCCTTTTCCTAAAAGAAGAGGATTTATTCTGTGAGTAAAGCATCCTGGGAGTAGAAAGAAATGAACTTAAGGAAGCAGAAGTCCATGACAATCTGGGGAAAGAGCGCGGGCCTGAGGAGAAATGAGTGGAAAACTCTCCTCCAGAAGGTATTTTTAGCTAAATAAATAAATGTGAAAGAGCAAAATAGGGTGATAAAGGCGTCCTGAGAATCCCCATCTTGTGAAAGTCTGCTCCTCACCACATCGAATGCACCTGTGTTTAAAAATAGCCCCCTACCCTCCAAGAAAGCATCAAAAACAACTTTTATAGAACAGAGATCACAGACATAATAACACTACCAGTGAGGGAAAAAGTAAATTACCCATTTAGGGTAGGTCTGTTAAGTATTTCAAACCACTGGGGTACCATTTTATGAGGCAAAAGAACTCATTTACCAAATGGGTCCCCAGGGCCTGGAATAACAAATGCACCGGCCACAGAGGAGTAACTCCCTCCTCTGCTTCTGCCTCAGATCTGAGCCTTTTGCAGAGAGTGAAGGGGATTGGGTTGGAAGGGACACACAAGGTCTCTCACTGCCTCAGGAGAGCAGGGATGACTTCATGTATTAGAGGGGGAAATGAGAAAGAAAGAAAAGGTGGAAACCTTAGAATCGGGCATGCCTAGGTGTGAATCTGGTTATTGTACCTCTTAGCTAGGTGCGTGTGAGCAAACCTCCTGAGCCTGAGTGTTTTCCTCCTGGTGACCTCCATGTTGGGAAGATTCAGCCTGAGTTAGTAGAAATAAATGACTGAGCAAACTGGCAGACCACGGTGGATGCCCAAAGAATGAGAGCTGCCGTCACAACTATCACAGCCACAGTCTTCACCGCCATCACCATCATCTCCATCACCGATCACATCTACTAAGTTCTTTCTAGGCACCAGGCACTC
Organism: Colobus angolensis palliatus; assembly: GCF_000951035.1. NCBI lineage: Eukaryota > Metazoa > Chordata > Mammalia > Primates > Cercopithecidae > Colobus > Colobus angolensis. The sequence goes on along the minus strand of NW_012114988.1, from coordinate 2,291,441 downwards.
TGCCAGATGGTTTCCAATGCATCATCTCTCTTAATTCCTCAACAAGTCTATGAAATCAGCAGCAATATTATCCCCATTTTCCCAGTGAGGAACTTGAGACTCAGAGACAGTAAGCAACTCATCGAGTGTCTCAGAGCTAGTAAGTGGCAGGGCTGGACTTAAACCCATGCCTAACTAAGTCTAGAGCCTGTTCATTGGAGCTCCCCCTCCCCCCACACCAAAGGAGGGATGAGGTCATTGATGACATCAGCCAACATCCTCCTGCCAGTAGGCTGTAGAGAGGGTGCCTTCGCTAAAATGGGAAATTGGAGCAGATTCAAGAGTGTAGGAGTGGCTAGAACACTTGACCCCAACCTCTTTAGCTTTGTTGGGGGAACCTCTCAGAAATTGTTCTGGGTTGCTGGAAAATAAAATAATGCCCACACCATGGACACAGCCACCACATGAGAGGGCAAGAGGTCAGTTGGGCAAGACGTCCAGGGGTTGAACCAGGTCTTTGGAGGTGTAGTGATGTTTCTCTGAGGGTGGAAATATTTGTCTCTGGGTTTTATACTTTGCTTGGCTGTGGCTGTTGTTCACTGTCATTCACAGAGGCTGTGACACAGCCGAGAACCCAGGCCAGCACACATATTCTCTTGTAAGCCTCCCACCAGGGAAAGAAGAAACACATTAAAGAAAAAAAAAACCGCAAGAAAGATTCAAGGAGGGCAAAAAATGCACTTGCACTTCTACCAAGGAATAGAAACTTCAAGTATATATGCTTATGTGTTTAAGTCTGTGGTTAGAATGTCTATTAATATTTATCGATTTCATACCTAGGAGCTTCTGAATTAGAAGTGATTATTAAAGGACTGTTTGCAAATGAAAAATCCGCAGAAGGAACTGAGTTGGTTAAATACATACACAGAAGGGATACGCCTGACCGACTTTCCCAGCTCTAGATGAGAGATTGCTTGGGAAGACAGGAAGAGCTTGTCATTCTTTACACTAATAACTCTGCTGTGTGTCCACACTGATATGTACTGGGGTGTGTGTGTGCGTGCGCGTGCCCGTGTGTTTCATCAACACTGAACGTATACATTTCCATCTTATAGCTGCTGGCTGTCTCCTTAAGCCCCACACTCCTCTCCCCTGTTTTTTCCTCCTGGTATCTTTTCTTCTCCATCCTTTCATTTCATAGCTGTCGTTATGAGGGTGATGAATAGGAGGAGGATAGCTGTTGGGGTTCCGCTGCCTGCCCACTTCTTTACAGCTCTGTTCCCTTCTCCTGGTCCTCTCACTCACATCCCTGAGCCCTGGCCACTCCTGTCTGGAGATCTGTTGCCCTTTTCCCCAGAGCACATGTTAAAACCCACTCAGCCAAAGTAAACCATGTAAATGTACAAGAAATTCATCTCCTAGATTGGCCAGGATTCACATGTGACAATTTGAATAAACAGAGACTCTGTCTGTGGAGAGGGAGGGTAATTCCCCAAGGACTCTCTCTTGGAGGGGGATGAGGTGGGGACACAGGACAGATACCATCCAGAAAACAGAGAGCAGGGAGCCCTCACAGCCACTCCTGAGGCTCAAAAAGCTCCTGGCGTATACATATTTCACACGTGCTCAGTGCTTTCTGACGCATCAGATTCTCCTGGGCAGCTTGTTGTAAATGCAGATACCGAGACACCGGGCACCACCCCAGGGATTCTGGTTGGTCAGGAATGAGGCCTGGGCTTCTGCATTTTCACAAGCAGCTTCTGAGGGTTCCACATCACGTGGTCTTCATCTTTGCTTCGAGAAACAGTGGAGTCCAGAGGCTTGTGGCTAGAGCCTAGGGAGGGACACCATTTGCAGGAAGTGGCTTTCAACGTTGGCTGCAGGGAGCAGGACCCCATTCGTGCATGTCTGTCTGGCTCCTGCAAGCAGCCACTTGGCAACCCGAAGAAGCATGAGAGTTTCTCAGGGCACTGACTCCAGGGTCAAGAAGTTCATCACTCACTGGCTTCCCTTTCAGCCTTCCCCCTTTCCACCTTGTCCCACGTATGGATTCCTGGAATCCACGATTCATCACTCAGCCTTACCGGGAGGAATGCATGGATGCTGCCTCTGGTCTCTGAGCCAAAGAGAAATGATGCTCCTGATTGGATAGGAGAGAAAACTGGGCTTTATGTGGGAGTATCTGAGTCCTGGCCCCCAGCTTATCCACTCAACAAGTATGTGTTGAGCACTGGAGGATAAGAGGTGGAAGTGCAAGCAGTTTTGTGATGCTTGGACAGATCTCTTAACTTCAGTGTCTTCATCTGCCATATGCAGATTCCAGTACCCTCTCTACCCAATGGAGTTGTTGCAAGAATAAAATAAGAGAGCTGTGAAAATGCTTCGCAAAATTAAGATGTGACTAGAATTCCTGGAGAAGACTGAATATGAGAAGGGTTTTAATGAGAGTAGCAAGAATATTTGTGGATATGAATTTGTAGGAGACAAGGAAGATGAATTTGTTCAATCAACCACAAACTCTTTGGAGAAGCATCTATTGAGCCCAGACAGGGGGAGCAGAAAGCAGAATGGGATACAAGCCCTGCCTTCCTGAGTCTCACAGTCTGGCTCGTTGGGTGCATACGGTGGAGGGATGGAGTAGTTTTAGCCAGGGCATTTTACTGCATGCAATAGAAATAATCAAATGAGCTCAAGAAAGGGGCATTTATTCTTGGGAATTCCATGGAATCCAAGACAAAGAAGAAGCAGGATTGTTTTGGAAACCCCAGGAGTTTAAAGACCTTCATCCCAGGGAGCCAAAGTGTTGGTGACTTATCTCTCAGATCCTTCAGTCTGTATTTCAAATTTGCAAATAAATAAACAGAACAATAACCAAGGGTGATATATGCTATGAAATAAGTAAATGTTGAATGTTAAATCTGAGGGATGAAAAGGAATCAGCTACAGAGAGCCAGGGAGAGAATGTTGTGGGGAGAATGTTCCAGGGAGAAGCAAGGGAAAAAGACAAAAACCCTGAAGTTGGAAACAATTAAGTGGCAAGAGGATGGTGAGCAAGGGTGTGGTACAAGAAGTCAGTGGCCAGGTTATGCAAGGCTGTGGGTCCACCCTTCAACTGTAATTTAGGAAGTGCCGCTTGACACACATCAGTGGAAAGATGGGCCAGTTTCTAAAGACCCTGGTTAAATTCTTCCCAGCTCCTTCACTGAGAAAGCTGCATGGTTCATTCCTAAATCTGAGGTCTCTGTTTCTCTGTCTGTAAATAAGGAGGGCAGTAGAGTAGACAATCCCCTTTGCTTTCTAGGACCAAATAGGGTCATTCAATCATAGAGTAGGGCAACCAGATATACTGGGTTTCCTGGGACAGTTCCTATGTATGCCACTTGTTTTAGCTTAATTCAGTTACTCACTGCGACCTCTTTTGCTCTCAGCAGCATCCCAGTCTCGACGTTACATTATGAAGTCATTCTATTTCTGGGAAAAGGGAGGTGCATATGGCTGTGCCGTCAGCAATGGGTTAGGCCCTAAGCCTTGATTCTTGATTCTTGATTCTTGGTAGGAATTTCCTTTCTCTGAGCTAGAGGGAAGTTGGTTTTGCAAACTTTTCAAAATGCCCAGGCACGCTTTGATGGGCAACAAACAAACACACACGGCACACTCGGCTCATTCTGCTCAGAAAGATTGGACAATGTAGGTAGAGGCTGGTGACCACATATGGGCCGAGGTTTGGATGGGGTTGGGCTGGTTGGGAGTGATAGCAGCAGTGACAGTGGAAAAATGACAGCAAGTCCCTACGAAGTAGACCCATTTTCTGTCTTGGTTCTTAACATCAGCCTACTGGGGTGTGAGATTGGGACTATTTTGGGAACATGCAAAAGGGGGAACCCTGAAACAGAACCCACAGTCCTGCCAAATTCTCATAGTTGTGGATCCCATGGAAATTCATGTGGAAAAAGAAAACAAGTTGTGGAAAAAGAAAAAAGAAAGGTAGACCTTTTTGGTTTAAATCAAGTATACCCACAGAGGCTAATTGATTGCAGACTTTCTATTTATCAAAGATCTAGTCCTTTGGCGTGTGCGTGAACATAAAGACACACAACTGGAAAAAGCCCCTTTTTTTTCACGTTAGGAAAAAAAACTCTCAAAAAATAAACTCCTTAAACTCCTAGGAGGCACCCCAGGAGCTTCTAAAGCAAGCTTCTCGAAACCTCAGAAAGGGGTTCCGGACCGCTCTGGAACCCCTCCCCCAGCAGTTTGCAGGTATGTCCCAGGACATGGGTGGTAAATGCCTATCAGCACCCCCAGACAGGCAAATGGGCTTGCAGGAGGGGGTTAGCCCAGTGGGAGGGGACACAGATTCTGCTGACCAACTGGACCAACCAAGGCACTTAGAACTGCTTAGTGTGACTTTGGGAGGCCAAAGCAGGTGGATCACGAGGTCAAGAGTTCAAGACCAGTCTGGCCAAGATGGTGAAACCCCGTCTCTACTAAAAATACAAAAATTAGCGGGAGATGGTGGCAGGCACCTGTAATCCCAGCTACTCGGGAGGCTGAGGCAGAGAATTGCTTGAACCCGGGAGGCAGAGGTTGCAATGAACCAAGATCGCAGCACTGCACTCCAGCCTGGGAGACAGACCAAGACTCCATCTCAAAATAAAACAAAACAAACAAAAAACAAACAAAAGAACTGCTTAGTATATCTGCAAACCAGGATTCAGTTCTTTGCAGTCTTTCAGTTACCTTATTGGGGGGAGCATCAAAACTACAGAACTTTGTGGGTCTTCAAAAGGGGAATGCCATGGTGCAGCCATTGTGGAAACATATTAGCAGTTCCTTGAAAAGTTAAACATAGCAACTGTTTTCCTCCTTGAGTGGTGGTGGAGGATGGGGATAAGAAAGGTAGACCTGGCTGGGCGTGGTGGCTCACGCCTGTAATCTCAACACTTTGGAAGGCTGAGGCAGGTGGATTGCTTGAGGTCAGGAGTTCGAGACCAACCTGGCCAACATGGTGAAACCCTGTCTCTACTAAAAATATGAAAAATTAGCGGGGTGTGGCGGCCCGCACCTGTAATCCCAACTACTCAGGAGGCTGAGGCAGAGAATCTCTTGAACCCAGGAGGTGGAGGCTGCAGTGAGCTGAGATCGTGGCACTGCACTCCAGCCTGGGTGACAAAGTGAGACTCTGTCTCAAAAAAAAAAAAAAAAAGAAAAGAAAAGAAAAAGAAAGAAAAAAGCAAAAGAACAAAGAAAGGTAGACCTTTTTGGCTTAAATCAAGTGTACCTGCAGAGGCTAATTGATTGCAGACTTTCTATCTATCTAAGATCTAGTCCTTTGGCATGTGGGTGAACATAAAGACACACAACTGGAAAAAGCCCCTTTTTTTCACGTTAGGAAAAAAAACTCTCAAAAAAATAAAATTCTTAAACTCCTAGGAGGCACCCCAGGAGCTTCTAAAGCAAGCTTCTTGAAACCTCAAAAAGAGAGGGATGAGAAGGGGCTCAAGGAATGAGTCTTGTCTTTTCTCCTTGTTAGTTTTTTTTTGTTTTGATTTGAAGATTCCCGTGTGTGGGAATAATCTCACCGAAGAGCAAAATGAGTAACACTGGGTCAGCTTGTTTACTACACAAACACACTCACATGCATTCATTTATAGAACACTTACTATGGGCTAGGGTGGCAAGGATGCAAAGATGAATAACATAAAGAACCAGATTACCTCCTTCCCCCACCCACAAGTTCCCAGTGAAGTGGGAGAGAGACATGTAAACAGATAAATTACTGTTTCTTCTGCTGAGTGCTATACCAAAGGTGAGAGCTCGCGCGTGCACACACACACACACACACAGCCCTCTAAATAGAGGTACTCTTAACCGTTTCCTCAGAAGCCCTAGTTCCAGAACATTCCCATCCCCTCTCTTTGTGTATTTGCATATATGACTTCGATTGAGGTAAAATTTACATAACATGAAATTAAGCACTTAAAGAATTCAATGGCACTTAGTACATTCACCGTGTTATGCTACCACCACCTCTGTCTAGTTCTGAAACATTTTCATCAATCAGCACAAAGTAACACCCGGCACCTATTAAGCAGTTACTCCCCATTCTTCCCTCCCTGTAGCCCCTGACAAACACCAGTCTGCTTCCTGTTTCTATGGATTTATTTATTCTGGATATTTCAATATAAATTGAATTGTATAATATGTGACCTTCTATGTCAGCCTTCTTTCACCAAGCATAATGTTTTGGAGCTTCATCCACGTAGTAGCAGCATGTTTCAGTATTTTTCATGGCTGAATAATATTCCATTGTTTACTGCAATGTGTTCATCCAATCATCTGTTGATGGACATTTGGGTCGTTTCTGCCTTCTGGCTACTAATGAACAGTGCTGCTATGAACATCCATGTACAAATTTTTTTGGATATTTGTTTTGGACATATTCTTTTGGACATATACCTAGGAGTGGATTTGTGAGTTGTATGGTAATCCTATGTTTAACTTTTCAAGGAACTGCTAATATATTTTCCACAATGGCTGCACCACGGCATCCCCCTTTTGAAGACCCACAAAGTTCTGTAGTTTTGATGCTCTCCCCATAACGGAAAGACTGCAAAGAACAGAATCCTGGTTTGCAGATAACACTAAGCAGTTCTAAGTACTTTGGTTGGGCCAGTTGGTAAGAACTTGTGTTAACGAGGTTAAGGTCAGGGTTCGATCCCCACACTGACCCATTAGTTGAGCAGCGTGGACAGAGTGAAGAATTGTGTCTTCCTGCCACATGCTCCACCATCGAATCCTGCCCTCTTGCAAAAGCTTGTTAGTGGTCACAGGGGAATGGACCAAGACTGTTTTTATGGTTCCACATAAAAGCCTCCTGAAGAAATCTATTATCCAAGGCCTCCTGAAGGCGCAGCGGGAGGAATTTGCAATCAGATGATTACTTTCTTCCAGTCCTGGTGTCACCTGGTTTCTGCGGGCCTCTTAAGTAAATTGCTTAACCCTGTGCAGAGCCTCAGTTTCCTTATCCCTAAAATGGGAATAATAATCCTCACTCACAAGACATAAGAATGTATAGAAAAGCACTCTGCATGCAGTTTTTGCTTGGTTCTTTTTTTTTTTTTCGAGACAGAGTTTTGCTCTTGTTGCCCAGGCTGGAGTGCAATGGTACAATCTCGGCTCTCCACAGCCTCCACCTCCCAGGTTCAAGCGATTTTCCTGCCATCAGCCTTCCCAATAGATGGGATTCCAGGCATGCACCACCATGCCCGGCTATTTTTGTATTTTTAGTAGAGACAGGGTTTCTCCATGTTGGTCAGGCTGGTCTCGAACTCCTGACCTCAGGTGATCCGCCTGCCTTGGCCTCCCAAGTGCTGGGAGCCACCGCACCTGGCCTTTGCTTGGCTCTTATGGGATTCCTGTAAGAACGTGAAGGGTGGGCAGCCTCATTCTTCCTTGCAGCACCCCACTGGCTTCTGCAATCTGTTCTTTGCTGCTCTCCGGAGGTTGACGGAGCTGGAATGGTGGCGCCCTGTTGACCAGAGGGTTGCTGGCTGTTTTAAATTGTCCTATTTGCATGGAATGAAGCTTGCTATGGTAACAAGGTCTGGTGGCTGGAATCCAGGGCCCCAGTGAAAAATGCAAAGCCTGTGGTCTGGGAGAGAAAGAGGAGCTGGAAAGGGTATATCAACGTCAGGTTACCTCAGTTCTTCTGTGAAGAGGGGATGGGCAAACTGAGGCAGCAGGGCTCCACTCTTTGGTCCCAGTAGAAGCAAGGGAAGAAGCCCCATCGACGCCTTCCTTCTTATCTCTCAGCCTCATCTCTGTCCCCGCTAATATTCAGCTAAGAAGCTTAGGAGCTGGTTAAGGCTGCTCCTGCACCTGGGTGCACACACAGGGCTAGGGCTGTGGGGAGGCGGGAGCACGAGCGGCCCACGCCGAGGAAGGTTGGCGCTCCCTCCGGGGGTGGGCAGCGCAGGTCTGGCCGGCGAGTGGGGGTTGGAGAGTGAGAGGCACGCGGGGCACCAGCTCAGCTCCTCTCTGGGGATTTCGTACTCGCAGTTTAAGGAACCAGCGGAGCACCAACTCCACTCCTGAGCTGGCGCAAGCGTCCCCCTCCCCTGGAGATCCACCCCTGCTCCCCTCTGAGGCCCCCTTTCCAAGTACCCTCTCTTCCGAGCACCCAGCGCCTCCCCAACCCTAGCACTGCGCGGGGCACCAGTTCTTCAGGGCGGGGGCTGCCCCACCGCTCCAGGGAGGGGACAGAGGGCCGGCCTCGGTCCAGGCGACCCCCGCCCCTCACCAGGGGCGCCACCTTGGCCCCCTCCCGGCTGCCGCCCGCCGCCCCCGCCCCCCAGGGGGGTGTGTCTCCTAAGCAGGGGGGCGCGGGAGGCCAAGGGTGCCCCCAGCCGCCGACCCAGACCCCCTTCCGAGCGGGCGGCGAATGGTAGGCTCCATTGAAAGAGTGCCTGGCGGCGCGCGGTGTCCTTCTCGGAGCAGCTCTCGGCGCCCGCCCGCCGGGGTCTCGGCGATCGCTGCTCCTCCTCCTCCTTCTTCTCCTCCTTTTTCTCCTCCTCCTTCTCCCCCCGCCGCCTCGCCACCGCCGCGGCTCGGGCTGAAGGCGCCGCTGTCATTCCTGCGCCGGAGGAGCCGGCGCTGCCGGTGCCTGGGGGTCGGGGCGCGGGCGAGCCGGGCCGCGGGGGACCCAACAGGTAGAGCCGGGGGTGCCCGGCCGCGCGCCCCCCGCGCATCATGCAGCTCTTTGTCACCTCTCTCGCCCCCAGGCCAAAATCCTGAGCATGATGGAAGACAATAAGCAGCTCGCGCTCCGCATCGATGGGGCGGTCCAGTCGGCCAGCCAGGAGGTGACCAACCTGCGAGCCGAACTCACGGCCACCAACCGGAGACTGGCGGAACTAAGCGGCGGCGGCGGCCCCGGCCCGGGGCTCCCTTGTTGAGGCTGCCGCGTCTCTGTCCGCTGCTCAGCTGCGCTCTAGGTGTCCCGGCCTCAGGCCAGCGCCAGCTGCAGCTCCTTGATCC
>NW_012114988.1:2218681-2282376 GCF_000951035.1 Colobus angolensis palliatus | reverse complement strand
GCGGCCAGCGCCTCGGCGGCGGGGGACTTGGCGGCGACGAACATGGAGAACCCCCAGCTCGGAGCGCAAGGTAGGATCGCCCTGGCGCCCAGGGCGGAGGAAGGCAAGAGGAGCACGGCCGGCCTCGGAGGTGGACGGGGACCCGGGGTCCCCCACGCCCGGGGCGAAATCGCTTTGCACTCTAGCTTGTAACCCTTTCCGCCCGGTGGTGGCCACCGCTGCTCCCCGGCTGGGAGTTGCAGGCTGCTGTCATTCACGAAAACCCGGGCGCAGTGTGCACGGGGTCACACGGTCACACCGGCCCCGGCCAGCCTGAGCGAGGCGCAGCCTGCAGGTCCCTTCCGGCGTCAGAAAGTGCCCTTTCCATGGCACCAGCCCCCAGCTCCGTGGCAAACTTTTCATGCCGGGGCCTTTTCCCCACCCCCCGCAGGGGCGAATGGCACAGTTCCCCCACTTCCTTAGGCTCCTTCCTTTGAAATGACTCTTTCCCAAAGAGAACTCCGGCTCTGCCGCCCGTAGTTGGGATAGAGGATTGGACTGCTGTGCACTTTTCTCCGCGGATGCCAAATCCCTTGGCTCAGTTGCATCTGGACTTTATTTTCCTCTCATTTGAGGTCTCTTAGGCATTGGAATCTATGGATGCAACAGTAGATGCTCAGCTCAGCAGGGAGTTTGAATTTCCGAAAATATAAACACCGAGAGCACTTTCCAGGGGGATATTGTAGACCTCAAAGGTTGAGCGGTAGAGAAATGAAGGCTTAGGGTGGTGGGCTGCAGGGAGCCCCCTGTTTGAAGGGACTCTGCAGTTTAGAGAAGAGGAAGAAAAAGACAGTTGGTTTGTATTCACATTGACAGAGATTAAGCTCTGAACCCCCCTGCAAGACATAAAGGCGGATGAGGCATCCCTAAAATGTACTGTTTGGTTTCTGTGACTTGGAAAGTAAAAGGGTAAGCAGGCTTTGGGGGATTTTTTTTTTTCTTTTTCCCTAATTGCCCTTTGAGAAACAGTATCACTGGTTATTAATATCATTTGAATTGCAAATTAAACTGCTGAAATCCAGAACAGGACAGAAAAAAAATCTCCAGTCCATGAGGGCCACTTGTCTAAATATGTCACTTGAAGTACAGGGTACCAATTGCTCAGTGGCTCAAAATGATTTTCTGGTTCTGTTGTCATTTCAAGAGCTTCTCTTGAGTGTTGAGAGAGTCTGTTTTCCTAAGAATCTGGTTCTCTCCATCAGTCTCTGTTTCCACCTTATCTTCCTGGGAAGGTGTGCTTTCTTTGATGTGAGATGTGAAGCCTGTCCGTGTGCAGTTTTATGTCGAATTCCAAGTCAGATCTTAACTTGGTACTCCGGGAGCCTGTCGGAAGTCTTGGGAATCGGGGGGAGTACTTTGGTAAGGAAGTAGCCATGACGTAATGGTGAGAAGGTGTTGTGGTCCTAGTGCTTGCTGCAAGCTTGACATGTGGTTATTCTTGTCATCCCTTGCGGTGTCATTGTGTGTGAAAGAACATTCTCTACTGGAACCTGTGCAAAAAAAAAAAAAAAAAAAAAGGAAAAGGAAAAAAGAAAGAAAGGCAGACTGCAAGGTAATGCTTCACTTTTTATAGGCAGAGGCTCTGCTAACATTAAAGAAATAGCTAAGAACTGGCATTTTGCTAAGAATCAAAAGCTGTCTAGTAAAGGACACTGAACAATGCTCATTTATTTTCCACCGTCTGCCCCCTTCTCAGCAAAGGAAAAGTTAAGTGGCTTTTTATCTGAGTCCTGGGTCTGGTTGTAGACTGGGCAGGCTAAGGCAGTCATCGCAGTGATGATATACACATGCTCAACTTGGAAACTGACATACTTGCGGATGGTTAAATTGTTGTAGTGGAACAACAGGGGGCTATTTCCTTGTTCTTTTTTCCTACACAAATGCACAGGGCTGTGGAAATGAAAATGGCTTTTGGATCTCTTGCATATCCTTAAAAACACATAAAACCAGCAGCTCCCATTGGCTCTCAGGACCGCGCCTGCCCATGTCAGTGACTGTCTGTGGGTGATAGGATGAAGGGTGGTCTTGATTTCTCCTCTTTGTACATTGGTACGTCTCAAAATCTTTACTAGGGGCACTTTGCGATTTTTATAATCAGAAAATAAAATGTTAAAAGGTTTAAACTTTACTTGATTGTTGGCCGCATAACCGCCTAAATTGATGTGCATTTTAACAGATGTGATGGTTGAAAAGAAAACAAACCCCCCATATAAGTTCAGTGGGGTATCATTTACTTGTCTGTAGCAACAGTACATGATGCGTTATTTAGCCTCTGTAAGTTCTGGGGATTTTTTCTTTTTTTTTTTTTTTTTGATGGAGGCAGGAGTTGTTTTGGTTTGTTTTTGTTTTTTTCATAGCCTGTGGCAGCATCCTGCTAGCACAGAAATCCTCTGCAGAGGTGGTCTGGTAGTTTCTTTTGCCATTGCTTTCATTATCCTAAAAAGAAGCCTTGAGTTCTCAAACGAGTTAATTTTAAAGTGTAATTGATTGGATTCCACTTGCTTCTTCTTAATACACCTCCAGGGAGGCTCGCGGAGGCTCAACTCCTCAGGGTTTCTGACTGTTCTTCCACATTAGTCTGTGTTTTCATTTTGTCTGTGTTGGTGCAATTCAATGGGCTCAGACCCTAAGAGTATTTAAGTGCTATTGAGTTATCAATTTTCAAATCAAGGTTTTGAGTAAAACGAGTATCTTTGCATTTCAAAATGCAACGGTGTAAGTCATCTTTTAACAAAAGGGCATTATGCACATATTAAATGCATGCTAATGTACTTTTAATAATATGAGTAGAAATGGTTTTGGGAGTCACTTTTTGCTTCCTCTGCCAAGAGATTGTTAGATTCATTTTCAAATGTTTTCGGTTTTGTTGTTTTAATTCTTTCTTTAAATGAATGAAGCAAGCTCATCAATCCATCATCGGCTGTTTTGTCCCAGGGATGACAACTGGCAGTAGGTAGGTTGGTATCCCCTTTTGATGAAGAAAACTTGGGTTTTCCTAGCGGGTTAATGCAGTGTGTCATTTAAACAAAATATTAACTTGGTTGTTAGCCCCTGTGAGCTGGCATGGTTGCTATGTAACAGAATCTAGAAAGTGAACTGCTGAAAATCTGGGCTTTCGGCACTTCGGAGGATATTCTTTTGGAATCTGTGTTTTAAAAGAACTCCTGGCAGCCAGCCCATCTTGTCGCTCCCTCCTGCAACTGAGTTGGATAATCCCTAATGAGAATGCTGGCATACAGTGCAGAGGGCGTCCGTGCAGGATGGCACATTTCAGAGCTCCAGAGGCTGCCTTTTGCGTTGGTGGGGTCACGACAGCCTTTGACAGGTGGACAGAAGGAGGCTTGGAAAGAACAGAGCCAAGCATTTGTTCCAATTCGTCTTGTTGTTGGTAGCCAGAGAAGGGATTTGTTTAAAGTAACATTTCTAAGCTGTTTTCCTCAGCATCACATCTCTGGGAAAATGTGTTTAAAATGCTTGCTGTTCTTTGAGGGGAAAATGTAGCAGTTTGTTTCTCTGAAAATGTTTTATCTGATGAATGACTAATATTAGATTCAATTGATTGCTTTGCTATGCATAGAATAAAACAATTAAGTGCTACCATACCCAATTCAAATAGGTGTTAACTGTATATAACAAAATACTTAATGTCCAGTAGGATGTATGCCTACCGTCATTAGTTTTCTTTTTTAAAGAAATAATTGTATTTGTATTCCTATGCAAGTGAATGTGCTGATAGCATCTTTCTTTGGTGTTCAGGACTTCCTGCCTACTGCATTTGTTAGAATGGGATGGAGGAAAGGGTCAGTTTCCTGTACCTTTGTACATTTCCATAAATACATGCAAGTTGTATTTTTCTCTCCAGGCATTAAAATAGGCTGTTACTTAAGGTCTGACAACTCTTATCTACCATTACTACAACACTGGAAACTCTTTCGTGAAGTATAAATTACCTTTGGAGTGAATTGAATGTGTGAGTAGTCTGCGGAGACGCTAGACACTGTCGCTTTGCAAAATAAGTTCTGTCTTCTGGCATCCCCTTCTCAATTCATTCTGCCTCTGCTCTTGTTTTCCTAAGCAGACTTTTATCTTTTTTGAGAAAGAGAATTTTCAAATGGCAGAGAGGATGGAACAAAATGTTGGGGAATCTTGGGTCTTCTGTTAGCTTGCCCCTAAGTTACAGAGCTCATCAAGTAGCCTGTGCCTTGGTTTTCCAGCCACATCAAGGGGCTGAAATAGAGCACGTCTTTTCCTTACCTGGTAGGCTGTCATGGGATGGGGATTCAGACTTCTCCCTGAAAATTACCATGCGTGGTCACAAAGGGATTACTTACAGATCAGTACAGTGTGGTTGAAATTACTTATTGATTGGGAATTATTTACTATCTTTCTATTGTCTTTGGAAAACGCCTTCAAAGGACCTCTTAAGTCAAGTCTCTGGTTCTGGTTCATTTCATGCTTCCAGCCTGCACTTCATTATTTTTAGTGGTTTTCCAACACCTCTTTGATGTACCCCAGAAGTCTGAGCTGACCTGACTTGTCTAACGGGAGCCTGGTCACATATCTTCCCCGGGCAAGGCGTGAGAGGCCGTCTCCATCCCTTCACCCTGTTACTCCTCAAGAAGACTGTTGGCACTTTTTAGGAATCCTATAGGGTTATAATGTGTGACTTCCTGGCTGCCAGTGAGTTTGTAGCAGATGGGCTTGGCAGGTGGCAAGAGCTCATTGGAACTTTGCCTGCTCACTGTGCACATCATATGGGGCCCAGAAGGTCAAGCTTGGGATTTGGCCACGTTCACTGCATGTTTCCTTTATGTATTATATACCTATATATTCATTCCTGGGCTGTGTAGATAAGGACAGTGAAATCAACATGAACTCCTCTGTTCTTTCCATACCTTAATGGTTTGCCTGAAATTGGTCCCTGACTTCTTCCCCCTGCCATATATCAGGCAAGAGCAGAACTCGGTCTGCCTGCTGAGCCCAGAGAATGGGTTTTTAAGCGATGTTGCATGTGGAAATAGGTCTCAGTGTTTGGGCTGCATATCAGGGTGAGTAGCACACAATCTGGCAGGAGTGACACCGCCAGCAGTCATTGCTCTGCCTTGGTGCCCTGAATTGCATGCATAGGGGGTTCAGGCAGAATCATTTAGGAAAGGATATCTTCCCCGAAGCCAACAGGGTGGCCATCCACAGGGGCAGATCATACTTGACGATTCATAGCAGATAAGAGTTCTGCTGACCCCTGTCACCACCCTCTAGTTCCCCTGCTACCAACCTCCAGTTCCCCTGCCAGTCCCAGCTCAGTTGTGGAGAAGCTGGAAGATCAGGGAAAGGAATGCCTTCTTCCGCCCCGTGTGGTTGCACGACACCAGAACATTCTTGCTTGTTTGATGCAACTTTGATCTAAGTGGTAGAGGCGAGGTTGTACTCTGTGGGCCTTCCTGCTACCCCCTTGGAGTCCTAGGCTGCTGGAAATGTGAAAGAAGCTGAACGTAGTTTTAATGAGTTTGGCAAGAACAACTGTTTGAGCAAGTGGCTGCTGTGTGTTACAAGATCATTGGTGCTAAATTTATTCTGCTGGCTTTGTGGACTGGGTCCTGCTAGACCCTTGGGTCAGGCTTCTGAAAGGTCCCTGCCCCTTTACTCTCTGATGAGTTGAGACCTCAGCACTGGAGCTCAGATGGAGCTTGGAACAGGCAGTCCTGCAAGCAAAGAGCCCCAGGGCCTCTGCCCACTTTTCCGGTCAGGCTGGAGAGGGGAGAGAAGTTGGGGAGAGGAAGTGTCCTGCCCAGCTCCCTTCTCCTCTGTCCTCTTCCACCACCGCAAGCACTGTGGTACCTTTGTGGGGATGTAAAGGCCTTCCATTCCCAATATTGCCTCTGCTCTACAGATTGTGTGAAGTAATGAGTTATTAAAACAGAGCACCCTTTTAAATAAACTGATATTCTCCACTCATCTTTGCATACCTCATTATTATTGTTCTCAGAACTTACCTTTTGGGTACGCCACAAGACGCTGGGGATTCTGGGACCATCTTGAAGCATGTAGTATTTTTCCCTTTGGTCAAGGTGAATAGTTTAATGTAGCAGTAAATGAGAACTGGTTTCATTACTTTGGTCAAACTTTTTAATAAATAATAATATGCACTTACAATATATCAACTACCCTGGCAAGTGCTTAACATGCATTATTGAATCCAGAGGCCAGCGAGGTGACAACTACAGCTGGCTCCCACCCAGCACAGTCAAAAATCTGTGTATAACTTTTGACTCCCCCAATACTTAACTCCTACTAGCCTACTATTGACTAGAAGCCTTATGATAACATAAACATAGCATAATATAAACAGTTAACAGGTAACATAAGCAGTTGACTTACACATATTTTTATGCCCTATGTGTTATGTATTTTATAATTAAGTAGAGAAATCAAGTAAGCTAGAGAAAACAAAATATTAAGAAAATCAAAAGGAAGAGAAAATATATTTGCTATTCATTAAGCAGAAGTGGATCATCATAAAGGTCTTCATCCTCATCATCTTCATGTTGAGGAGAAGGAAGAAGAGGAAGGGTTGGTCTTGCTGTCTCAGGGGTGCCAGAGGTGGAAGAAAATTCACATATAAGTGGACCTGCACAATTCAGACCTACACAATTCAGACCTATGTGGTTCAAGGTCAACTATATAATGCCCGTTTTTCAAAAGAGGAGACTGAGTCTCAGAGAAACCAAATCACTTGTTTGCAGTGAGATAGTGACGACTACAGTGGTGATGATAATAGCAGACTTCGGCATAGCGTGTACTCTGAGCCAGATACTGTTCTAAGTGATTTTTTGGATTAATACATTTCATTAATGCATTCAGTCTTCATAATGACTTATTGGGCAGGTACCATTCTTGTACCTATTTTCCATAGGAGAAAACTGAGGCACAGAGATGACACATTTACTTGCCAAAGGGTGTATGGTCAGGAAGTGACCAAGCTCTGGCTCTTAAGTCTGTGCTCTTATTCATTCCACTTTGACATCCAGGGTCACTCAACTGCCACATGACTGAGCCAGGAATGCAAACCCAGTAGGTCTCTCTGCTGTTTAAACCTGTGTATGCTTCTCTGCCCTGTCTCCTGAGTCAGAAGCATCCTTTGGCTTGTTCCATTAGGAAGGTTCACGGAGCTGTAGCCTTGTCTCTACTCCTGATTAATGTTTCCCTAGACTGGTGGTAGTTCCTGGGTCCTTACGGTAAAGTCTTATGCTTGAGAGTTAGGGGATCACTCAGCCTCTCAGCCATCAACTGACAAAGATGGAACTGGATTCTGTTTGCAAGATGGGCAGCCCAGGGGCCACTTATCACTAATGAAAAAGACTATTTTGATCCTGGACTCGGAGCCTCCAATTTCTTGGACTTTGTGTGTTTCATCTCTCTTAGGAAGGATGAGTCCAGGCAAAGCCAGAATCTTGTGGCAGCCTTAGTCTCCATCCATCCCATGTCCTTTCTTTTGCCTGAGTTCTCTCTCTGTGGCCGCAGTAGCCTCCAGCACCCTGAGACCATGCCCAACAAAGGACTTATTAACCTCAAACAGATACCTTCACGCAAGGGTTTCTTAGCCTCAGTACTATTGTCATGTGGAGCAGATAATTCTGTGTTCTCAGGGGGCCGTCCTGTATGTTGTAGGATATTTAGCAGCATTCCTGGCCTCTACCCACTAGATGACAGTAGAACCCTTTACACCCCAGTTGTGACAACCAAAAATGTCTCTAGAAGTTGCCAGATGTCCCCTTCAGGTCACAATTATCCCTGGTTGCGAACTGCTTTTTATGCAGTAGTATTAGGGAAGATGTCAGTTGTTAGTCTTGGAATGACAGCTCTGTGAGGTCAGGGAGTTTTGTCTGTATTTTATTGTATCCTCAGCACCTAGAACAGTGCTTTATACATAATGTAATAGCTCAGTAAATACTTGCTGAATGAGTAGATGGATGAATACTAAATTACAAGGTGTGTGGATTTGGTCTACTTTATACAGGGTATCATGAGGATCATTGATTTAATGATTAGATGAATTTAACTGAGTGCTTACATACCATATATTAAGCACTGTTTCAAATTCTTTATCTGTAATACCTCAACTAATCCTTTAAACCACCTTATGAGATAAGTGCAGGGTTTGTCATTTCACAGATGAGAAATTTGAGGCACAGAAAGGTCACGTGACCTGCCCAGGGTCACCGAGCTAGCAAGTGGCAGAGCCAGGATACAAACACAAGCCAGTGTGATTCCAGAGACTGCCTGGCGTCTCCACCAGGATGCTCTGGAGCTTGGCATCCTTTTTCCCGTTACTGCCCAAGAAACCGTTATTGTTCTAATGTTGGCATTGCGGCAATTATAATTAGGATTTGCATGTCAGACACTAACTCCTTCACCATCAATCCTCAGAGTTCTGCTGGACAAAATATGCTCTGTCACTGCTGGAGAATCCATAGCCAGCAAGGACTCCTGTCTGGCCAGAGGTAAGAGGACTGCTTAGTGCTGAGCCACGTTCAGATGTGAGAATCTCTTCTCTCTGCCTCACTGCTGGGCTGTGACCAGAGAGAATCGCAGAGAGGACTTGACCTTCCTACCTTTATGGGAAAGGGAACAGTGGACCCCAGAGCTTCTCAGTGGAATTTGGACTCATTTTTAGCAAAAGGGCTGTTCCAGGATCAGAACTGGGGAGGCAGAGAGACTTTTGAGATCACCCAAGGGGGCAGTAAGAGCAATAGCCAGTGTTCATTGAGGCTTCCCCAGACACTGTGATGAGCTCAACAAACATTTTCTCGATTTACCTTCATATTACAGAGAGTTAGATATTGTTATCCCCTCCATTCCACAATGAAGACATTGAAGCTTAGAAGAGTTAAGTTGCTTTTCCAAGTTCTGGAAAGTAGTCCACTAGTGAACAGAAAAACGGGATTAGAACACAGGTTCACACGTTTGGCTGACCCTGGAATCTGCTTGCTTCATTAAGACGAGAATATCCAGATGTCACTGTCAGGTAGCCCAAAGACATGCCAGTAGGATGGCTTTGCTTTTTTGCTTAACGCCTTCCCTTCTCCTTTTTTTCTTCCTTTCTTCTTCTTCCCTTCTCTCTGTCTCCATCTATTGTGAGAGATCGGGCACATAGGCCCAGAGACCACAGATTTAATAAGATGGGGACTGAGTTATCTTGGACTCATAGCCTCATAGGTACAACTGACATGGAAACATAATTTTCTAATAAAGGTCTAGATGGGTGTAATGGAAAAATTAGACAGTGAAGTGACAAATACAGAAGCCTTCACAGATGTGCATGACAATGGTAATATGTAATAAAAGCATGCTGGAAAATACATTAATTTCACCACTAGAGGTTAAAACTGGCTGTGATAGATTATTAAAAAGTACCACTGTTTGGATAGATTGGTATCAGACACTGCAGAGAACAGCTAGTACCTGGGACCTTCTCCCCCAGAGAAAGAGTGCATCTTAAGGAGAAGGAAGATGTGGATGTTACTGGGTTTAGGTCTTGAATAATAGTTTTTCTGTCCTCTTTTCAAAGAGAATTAAAAAAAGATGTGAATTTCAGGACAGAAATACCGGCATCTTTTAAAGTAAGCTCACCCTTTGTATCATCTCCCCAGCGAGGTCTCAGGCTTCTGGTCAGCTGCAACAAATGAGTTCGTTCATTTTCCTTGATTAACTTGAACATGGTGTATTTAAACCATTGAACATGATGTATTTGCTTTAATTTGGCAAGTGCAACTTGGAATACAGTGGGATTAATATCATCTCTTTTTTTTAAATCCCCACTCCTGCCATTTGAAATTGGCAAGAATACACTCACCATTTCTTGGTGGTGGCAAGGTAGGAGAGTTAGAAATTTGATACTGGCCCTGGAGAGTGCAGTTGTGGGACCATAGAGCATGATAAATGATACCTGGGGAAACATGACCTGGAATTATATGTGTATTGATTATCTTAATAAATGTGCTCATCAACTGGATTGCTTTTCCTATTCCTATAAAGTTTACTGTGTAAAGCAAGAAAAAACAGTACTATTCAGTGCATCTTCAGTATTTGGGTGTTAACAGAAAGACAAGGCTTAGCTGCCATTTTGTGGGGATGGTCAGCCTGTTCTCGGCAAACATACGCACAGTGCCCTGTTTGCAACTTGACATGGTACCAGGCAGCCCTGCTGGAGAAGAGAGGCATGTTCAAGTTTTAATGGAAGTCCTGTAGAGAAGGATCATGATCTCTTGGTCAGCTTCCACAGGTTGGGTCATTCTCATCAGCAACTACAAAAACAAAATAAAACAAAAACAACCTTGTTTAAACTCGTCTGGTCAAGACCAGGGTTGATTCTACCATGAGTCAACTTAAAACCCACCCTCTAACTCTTTCAGTGTTATCACATTTATTATAAAACAAGAGCTTGGTGGAACGTCAGTTTACAGAGCTGATGCTCAGCACGCTTTTTTCAGGATTCTCCTGCATTTATTCACTTTTCCTCTTTTCTTGACAATCAAGAGGGCTCCTTGGAAGCACTACAGTCTCTCTACCTAGCCATCTCTTTGCAGTGTCCAAAGAGTTTCACAGGCATCATCCCAATGGACCCTACCAACTGGTCCATGTCATTGAATTGAGGTAGACACAGCAATCTATTTCTCAACTCAAGAGACTGAGGCACAGCAATTTAAATTGATTTGTCTAAGATTGTTGAGCTGGGTTTTGAACCAACTTGCCCTCTCTTTCCCCACGCTAAAAGCAGGCCCAGCTGCACAGTGTGGGAGGAGAACTGCCCCATAGCTCATGGCTGGGTGAGGTCTGACCTTGGCTGGGCCACTCCCTCCTGGGCATGGGCCACTGTGTCTTGTAAGGCCTGGATGGAGACACCATCACTTCAAGACTGTGCCCTCATACTCTGAGCCTCCTGTCCAATGAGTGGCCCATGATGAAAGGGGAATCCATTTTTACAAATGAATCCAATTTTTTTTACACTAGATTCTTTACTCTTTTCAGTGGGGTTTTACAATCATTTGACTTCTCTTTCAATGACCTGTTTTGTTGGTTTTTTTTTTTTTTTTTTTTTTGAGATAGAGTCTCACTCTGTTGCCCAGGCTGGAGTGCAGTGGCGCAACCTTGGCTCACTGCAAGCTCCGCCTTCTGGGTTCATGCCATTCTCCTGCCTGAGCTTCCCGAGTAGCTGGGACTACAGGCACCCGCCACCATGCCTGGCTAATTTTTTTGTATTTTTAGTAGAGATGGAGTTTCACTGTGTTAGCCGGGATGGTCTCGATCTCCTGACCTCGTGATCCATCCGCCTCAGCCTCCCAAAGTGCTGGGATTACAGGCGTGAGCCACCATGCCTGGCCCCAATGACCTGTCTTCTTAATGCCTGAGCTAAGAGTTTCTCCTCTTCTAGTTTCCCTAACAAACAGTTAGGGATCTGTAAACAAGGTCAGAGATTACACCAGGAGAATGTCCTGTTTATTTCAGTGGCCTAGATCTGGCAATGGCTCCCCTGTGGAGAATTTGTTGGTTTTTTTTTTTTTTTTTTTTTTTTGCACTCTATACCATCATAATTTAAGATATTTTACTCTGGAAAATACACCTGTGTAGAGACTGGTAGATGTGTGTATTCTTTGGTGCCGGGGGCAGGATTTAGCAAACACAATAAATCTGCCTAATTTCTCTCTCTTTTTCACTATCCCTTTAGGGAGATCCCATTAGACCTTTAGAAGCTCTTTTATTAGGGTCTTTGGGTTAATATGCAACCAAAATGTGTTGGTTTGAATTCTCTAGCTAACCTGTTGGTTGTTTAGATTCATGTGGTCACTGTCGCTGTGGCTGTAACTGCCTGGACAGCAAGTGGTCCAGCTTCATGCCCAGATCCTGGACTCAGGTGAATGGAATTTTATCCGCAGATCACAAGCCAAGAGTATGGCAGAAAACTCAGGGAGATTGGAATGGGGCATTTTTTTCTGTGCATCTTAGAGGAATGGAAGGGGAGGTATCAACCCAGTGGTCTCTGCAGTGTAGCAGGTGACCAGCTGAGGTCCACTGACTCCTAAGTGGCAAGTCCAGTGGCTGGGACTCTGATCTCTGTTTCAATTCCAGTGCAACAAGGAACATTCTTCTGGGCTTTCCCAACTTCTGACAGCAAAATAGAAATAATAGACATTGGAACTTCATTTGAAGATCTATTTATAATGGATTCTAGAAAAGTAGAAAGTATTTTTGAGGATCAAAATGTGTTGGGGTTTTTGAGTTTTAGATTTGTGTTAGAATTAAATGCGTAAGAGTATGCACCCTCCCGAGGTGGGAGGATTGCTTGAGCCCAAGAGTTCAAGATCAGCCTGGCCAATATAGTGAGACATTATCTCTACAGAAATCTTAAAAATTAGCTGACCTTGTTGGTGCACACTCGTGGTCCCAGCTACTTGGGAGGCTGAGGTAGGAGGATCAACTTGGGACCAGGATTTTGAGGGTGCAGTGAGCTATGATTGCACCACTGCACTCCAGCTTTGGTGATAGAGCAAAACCCTGTCTCAAAAAAAAAATAATAATAATAATAATAATTAAGATTTCCTCAAACTAATGGATATTATAGTTATTAATATAGGCATAGACGAAAGTGCTTCTTGTTTTGAAGTTCATTTTAGTGCTTCCCTTTTGTGACTTCAATAGTGGAGCTAGTGTGGAAGTTGGCAAACTTCTTCTAAAAACAGCCAAATAATAAATAGTTTAGGTTTTGAGCACCATAACGTATCTGTTGCAATTCCTCAAATCTGCTGTTATAATGCAAAAGCGGCCATAGACAACAGGTAAATAAATGGGCATGGCTGTATTCCAATAAAACTTTATTTATAAAAACAGGTAGCCCTGGGGTGATCATTTGCCAACCCTTGGACATGTATTAATAGTTCTTGTTTATTTGTCTCTGACCCAGCTCGACATACAGGAGGAGCTTAATAAATGGTGATGAATGAGTGAGCTAGTGAATTAAACATGAGCAATAAAACTACTAGATTATAGTGTTAAAGGAGCAAAAATGAGAAGTTAATTACTAGGGGTGTTGTGGTTAATGGACAGGAGGAAGAGACATTTGCTGCCGCTCAGTGGTTTGAGACGGAGTCACTTATGTTCAGCCTTTATCACTGACTTCCCAAGACCCGTGCTCTAACCCCTGAGCTATGGAGCCCTTGCCTTCATCACTGACTTCAAAAGAACTGAGAAGGGACAAAGAGTCATTGGTCATGGTGAGATGCAGGGTGGGACACTTGACATCTGAGCCTCAGTTTCCTTGTTATGAAATGAGGAGGTCACTTCTATCTTCCAGATAATGCAGCAAAGAAATATGGGTTTAAGGGAACAAGCGAGGCCTGATTCAGATCCTGGTGATATGATGTAGGTGCTGTGGGATGTTCCAGCTCTCAGCTTCCTCATCTGGAACATGAGGCTGATAACACCTCTGTGGTAGAGTGTCTGGGCTGGTTTCATGCAGGGGTCCTTGACCTCAGCACTGTTGACATTCTAGGCCAGATAATTCTTTGTTGTGGGGGTGGGGGGCTGTCCTGTGCATTTGAGGACATTTAGCAACATCTATGCCAGTAGCAACCCCATTATGTGACAACCAACATCATCAGATATTGCCAAATGTCCTTTTGGGGATGAAAGCATTCCCTGCTTGGGATCTGCTGGTTTAAGGGACTAACATACTGCGCCTGGCATGAAGTTTAGCAGATTTTGGGATTTCTTAGATAGAACTCTCGGTTATTAATAGTGCATTGTATTATTGAACTATGAATTCTCTCCTCTTTGACTTATTAACAAAACCACTTTATTTCCTTAACTGATTTCTGTCTCCCAAAGGCAAGACTGGATATTTTGTTCCAGAACCCAAGTCCTTCTCCTGAACTTTCTATGTCACTTAGAAGCCTTGTTCCCAGGAGGAGCCGAACTTCCTGTGATGTCCTGTTGAGTGTGTCCTAGCTTTTTAATGCATAGGTACCCTAGACTTGCATTTGAGGTTATGGTCAGTATCACAAGTGATTCATACAAGAGATCATCCAGATGTCTTCACCATGAACCAAAGGGAAGGGTAGAGACTGAGAGGCTCAACTCACAGAGGCTGGCAGGCTGAGGCCGGGGATTGTACTCTGAGGAAACAGATAGTGTGCCGCGAACTCCCACCGACAGAATGATCATTTCCCTGGTGAGCAGGCGCATACTCACTTAGCCAGGGGCCAGTTTTCAATGGTTTAAACTTTAATTAAGATGGTTATTCCATACCACAAGTTAACATCTGGATTTCATGTTTCTGCCATCCATATTCTCACTGAATAGTGATTCCTAGTGTTTTTAATGAAGAGAGAAAGAAAATTCTGGCTCCTACATTTTAGTAGTCATATTTTTGCTCTCTGTTTGAGAAGATACCTAAATGCAAAAGATTACAGTGAATTCAGTAGCTTTGTCAAATGGATGCTGCTTCTGTATTGCATATATTTGAAAAATAATGATATACACATGCAAGAAAAATAATTCATTGTGCCCACAGGCAGCAGGTTGGAGATGTGTGGATTTTGGACTTCTTGTTACCTTCTCTGGCTACCCAGAGTCTCTACGGCCCACAGGTTGGGCCCGGATCAATGTGGTGCTCCAAAATGTCAGGTGCAGTGAGGTACTTGACAAGTGCCTTGGAAAACTATGGCCTCTGCCCTGGGACTTTGAGTCTTCTGCTGATTTTAAGGGATTCCTCTGTTCTTCAAACCCAACTCTGCCTCCCTGTGACACAGCTGATTAACCTGTAATTTGGGCCCCTGGCTTTCAGAAAACTCTGCAAAATTTCTGCAGAGTGACTTCCTGGTATGAGTACCAGAAAGCACCAGTTGTGGTCAGAATAACAGAACTGGCCCCACGCTAGATTTCCGGCAATACGATGCGATTGGCCAACTGCCATCACTAACTAGTGTCACCCTGCCTCATCTCCAGCAATATCCTAAAACCCCTCAAGCATGTGATCCGTCATATCATTTTCTCATTTATGCCAACGATGGGTAATGGCCTAATCTCTCCAGCAGCATTCAGATTTATTAGAGAAGATGGCATTTACAAAACCATTTCACTGTTCCTCTGCAAACACCCTAAGCTGTCTTATAATAAACCATTTTCTTTATAATAAGCCTTCCTTTTAACAGTGGTTTATTCCCTGCATTCCCTGCAATCAAAATCACCTGGAAGAGCCCAGAAAATGGTTTTCATTTCTCTTCCTTCGTGTTTGGTTAATCTTTGGCTGGAGGGCTCAGCAGGACTTGGGAGTGAACATTAGAGAGAGGCAGAGGCCCAACTTTGCTAAGGATGAGAGCTCTGCAGCAGGACATGGTCAGTACAAGGCTGGATCCAGCCTGGGTGACCATCTGCTGGGCCTGCTGGCAAAGCACCTCCCACATTGGGTTTAGATGTTCAGGAGAAAAATACATGCGCAAAACCCAATGTGATCTAGTTGGGAGGACTCTTTTGTTCATTGTGTTTCGCTTTCAAGATTGACCGCCAAAGAAAATGACAAGTTTAGTAGCCACAGTATGTTGTCATTTGAATACAACCCAGAGAAACACTGAGAGACAGTAATTACTAGGAGAAGGGCCTCACTGGTTTTTGCATGAACAATTTGTTTGAACAAACGAAGATGCTGATGCAAGGAAGTTCAGGATCTATAGCGCAGGACAGAAATCTCTGGAGTCCACTGCCAAGTGCAAATCCTGTCTCTTAACACTTCCTAGCTGGGTGAAGTGGGCAAGTTGCTTTACTAAAATAGGCTTTGGTTTCCTCATAGGGATAATGCTGATCCTGACCTCCCAGGGCTGTAAGATTCAGGTAGAATGTGTGTGATGCACAGAGCACATTACTTGGCACTTGCCAATTCCCCTGTAAATGTCGTTAACAAATGTTCATAAGTCGCCAGTATCCCTACAGGCACTGAGGAAGGAAATTGAGTTTATTCTTTGGTTTCTTTGTTCAGCTAACATTCATGAAGCATTCTATGATTGACAGAGCATCGTGAGGAGCTCCCAGGATACCCGGACAAGTAAGGTGCCCACCACCTGCTGGAAGCCAGAGGAGGGAAGAACTGCAGAGGAGAGCCCCATTGTGGGATCCAGAGACCTGGGTTCTGGCCTTGACCCTACAACTAAGAGGCTAAAGAAGAGCAGAGTGGGCCAGGCACGGTGGCTCAACACCTGTAATCCTAGTACTTTGGGAGGGTGAGGCAGGCAGATTATTTGAAGCCAGGAGTTCAAGACCAGCGTAGCCAACATGGCAATATCCTGTCTCTACTAAAAATACAAAAACTACCTGGTGTGGTGGTGCACACCTGTAATTCCAGCTACTCAGGAGACTGAAGCACAAGAATTGCTTGAAACTGGGAGGCAGAGGCTGCAGTGAGCTGAGATCATGCCACTGCACTCCAGCCTCCATGTCAGAGTGAGACTCCATCTCAAAAAAAAAAAAAAGAAAAAAGAGGAGTAGAGGGGACTTCTCACTTCCACGAGGGCTTGGTGCCAACCGTATGGCCAAGGTGTAGGGTGTGGCATCCCCGCCAGCCTCCGCAACTTGCGAGAGGCATCCCGGGAAGTGACTTAGGAACTGAGACACTGGTTCAGTCAAAATGAGGGCATTTGGCATTTGGTAAGACTTCTCTGAAGTCCCTCCCATTTCTGAATTTCTACAACTTCTGACCATTCATAATATCACCCAATCCATCAGTTCCACCTTAAAACATTTCTTAAAGGACAGGCAGTTCATCTTGGAGAGTGCGGTCTCACCTGGCTTGAGCAGAGATGATGTCAGCCTGCCAACTCTGCCAGAGACAGGTGCAGGAGAGACACGTGAAAGCTGGGGTGCAGAGAAGAAGGTGGCACCAGAAGGAAGTGCCCATGTGGGTTGTGGAATGACACAATGCCTACACAATCCAGGAAGGGACACTGAAGACAACCTCATCTAGTCTTTACTTTGCAGTTGGAGAAACTGAGGCTGGAGAGTGCAAGTGATCCTGCTGAGGCTATACAGCCCTTTATAGCAGAACCTGGACTAGAACAAGACCTCTGGCCTCTTGGTCCAATTCGTGTTATCTTGACTCCCAAGCTTCCTCATGCAGTGTCCCAGCTGCTACACAGATCTGTGCTGCAGATCCCAGCAGAACCTTTGTGTGGCATAAACTCATCCTTTCTGTGCCCTCAAATAACTTAAATTCTGAAACAGACAAGCTAGAAACAGAGGAGACCTGTGGTATGGAGTTTATGGCTTGGTCTGACTTTCTAGGGAGCATAGAAGAGGGTGATTTAGGAAAAAAAAACAAAAAGCACAAGCCAGATGCCCAAATTAAAACACTAAATTTTCTTGGAGTTTATGTGCTCCAAGCAATGTAAATAAAGGTGAGGGCTGGGCCCCTCTGCCCATAAATCAGCCTCAGCGAAGGCTCACTCCCCTGTTGTGTTTAGGTATTTCAGCCCATCACCTACACCTCTTGGCATTTCTGAGATACAAGGAGGAGGGCTCCATTTGTCATCCTGATTGTCCTCCCTAGGGTTTCTTGGAGCCGCGATCTCAGGGTTGCCTTTTGCATGAAATATGAAGCTCAGAGATAGAACCAGGACATTTCAATGCAGGCAGGATACACTTGGGAAGGCTGGGTTTCTGCCCTCGTGGCCTCATTTGCATTCACTGTGCTCCTGACCATTTGTAATATAGTGGTGGGTGTCCATCAAATCGCTATTAACTCCAGCCAGCTCCTAAGGGGCTGTCTATGCTGTCCCTTACAAGTCCAGGGGATGACATGGCCCATACCTTTGGTCATTCGGTGAGTGTCATGAGCCACTTCCATCGTTGTTTCTATTTAGTCTCTCAAGGATCCTGCAAGACAGCAACCTTGGTTGTATGACTCCAGTCCTTTCACTGGATTCAGATACTTGGGTTAAACCCGCAGCCCCACCACTTCCCAGCATGCCTTTTTGCTGGGTCCCGTAACAGATGCTTTGCTATCTATGTTATGCGGCTGTTCTGTGATACAGGCATATTTCAGAGAGATTGCAGGTTCCATTCCAGGTCACCACAATAAAGCAAATATCGAAATAAAGTGAGTCACACAAATTTTTTGGTTTCCCAGCGCATATGAAAGTTATGTTTATACTACATTGTAGCCTATTAAGCGTACAAGAGCATTCTGTCTCAAAAGTCTACATACCTTAATTTAAAAATGCTTTATTGCTAAAAAATGCTGATACAGAGACATGAAGTCAGCACATGCTGTTGGGAAAATGGCATTGATAGACTTGCTGCATGAGGGGTTACCACAAACCTTTGATTTGTAAAAAAAAAAAAAAAAACTTGGTATCTACAAAGTGCAGTAAAACAAGGTTTGCCTGTAGCTCGTACCTTATGGGATTTTTATAAAGATAAAGTGAGTAAATATACGTGAATCCTGGTGATAAGTGCATGGTACATACATGCTAAGGATTCAATAAATATCAGCTATGAATATGGAACTGTGTATTAAAGCTATCCAGAGTGTCCCATGGAAGACCTGTAGTGCTAAAGAGTGATGTTTCTTGGGAGTGACAAAACAACCATTTGAGGAGGAGCTAGTTAAAATTGGAATCTCGGTTTTTCAAATAAAAATCCCAAAGTGTATGAAGCTTTAATGTCCTCATTTATTTTGTGGTTTGATCTATGGGCTTTCCCATTTGGCAGTGGCAGAAGGGACTCCCCAAGTGCCCACTGCTATCTGTGCTCACCTTAAATATGCCCGACCAGAGTCTTATCTCCGACAGCTCATGCATCATCCTCCCTGGGAGAGGGAGCCCCACTGACTCACTGACAGACCCTTAGTTAATTTCTGGATTCTTTTTTTTTCTCAGTTATTTATAGCTCGGCTGCTGATATTTCAAGCTCTCATTGTTAAGCAAGGAAAGGCCTTGGGTGCTGCAAGATAGCAGCTGAGTCCAGCACTTGCTTCACTCTTCATCTGGTTTGTAAGGTGTGTCCCATGTCCATGGAAACATGCTGGGACATGGCCTCCACCCCGGCATATTCTAGTGATGAGAGTGAGGATTTGACATGAAAAGGCCAAAGTTCTAGACTGTCTTCTGCCTTGAGCTGGTGACATGACTTTGGACTAATCACTTTGCCATTCAAGTCTCCATTTTCCCATCAGGAAGATGAGAAGAATGGAATAAAGGGATCATAATTTTATTCTGCACGTATTTCTTGGGCACCTGCCCCATGGCTGGCCCCATGCTGGGCTAATGGAGTTCATGAAGCTCCTGGGGCAGGGAGAGGACAATGGTAATGATGAAGATAATAAGTGACACTAACATGATGGAGTAACTAGAAGGGACAAGGCACCGTTCTAAAAGCTATATATGTATTTTCATGTTTAATCCTCACATCGTTTTATTATTAGTCCAATTTTGACAGGTCAGGCAACTGAGGCACAAAGTGATTAAATCATGTGTCTGTGACCACACCGTGGGTAGAGTTGACATTTGAACTCTGGCCCACTGACCCCAAAGCCTGTATTTTGAACCAGCACGTGTCACTCTCAATGACAACACACTGTGACAAGTACAATGATAGTAGTATGTGCAAGATACGTAAAAGTGTTGACAAGGGACACTTTGCCCAGGCCGAAGGAAAGGTGAGGGGTTCCCTGACAGTCTCCAAAGGAGCCTTCACTTGAGCAGAAGTCTAGAAGGGCAAGTAGGTCTTCTTCGGGTCAAGAAGGTGTAGGTGGGTCTTTGGGCAGAGCTTCCTGCAGGATACAGACATGGCAGGGAGACAGCATGGCTTGTTGGGTTTGGCCAGTGTTTGGGTTTTGCTCAAGATCTGGGTGTGATGGGAGAGTTAATGGGACATTGAGATGAGAGTGAGTGAGACTGAGAATGCAGGGGTAGAAGACAGATTTAGAAGGTTCTGATAAACTAAGAAAAGGAATCCAGTTTTACCCCATGCACAATGAAAAAGGAATTTAATCATTCTTGTGTTTTTTGTTTTTTGTTTTTTTTAAGACAAAATTTTACTCCGTTGCCTGGGCTATGATTGCAGTGATGCAATCATAGCTCACTGCAGCCTCAAACTTCTGGGCTCAAACAGTCCTCCCACCTCAGCCTCCTAAGTAGCTAGATCTACATGTGGGTGTCACCATACCTGGCTAATTTTTAAATTTTTTTGTAAAGACAGTGTCTTGCTATGGTGTCCACGTTGGTCTCTGAACTCCTGGCCTCAAGCAATCCTCCCACCTCATCCCTCCAAAGCACTGGGATTGCAGGCATGTGCCACTGTGCCAGGCATTGAATCATTCTTTTGTTATTGTAGTGAAATACGTGTAACGGAAAGTTTGCCATTTAAATCATTTTAAAATGTGCAATTCACATTAAAAATACTTTTCACAATGTTTTGCAACCATTGCCACTATCTAGTTCCAGAACCTTTTAACCACCCCACACAGAAACCCTGTACCCATTAAGCAGTCACTCCCCATTCTCCCTGCCTCCACCTCCTGGCAACCACAAATCTGCTTTCTGTGTCTATGGATTTGTTCATACCAGACACTTTATGTAAATAGAATCATGCAACATGTAACCTTTTGTGACTGTCTTCTTTCACTTGGCATGATGATGTTAAGACTCATCCACGGCCGGGCGCGGTGGCTCAAGCCTGTAATCCCAGCACTCTGGGAGGCCGAGACGGGTGGATCACGAGGTCAGGAGATTGAGACCATCCTGGCTAACACAGTGAAACCCCGTCTCTACTAAAAAATACAAAAAACTAGCCGGGCGAGGTGGTGGGCACCTGTAGTCCCAGCTACTTGGGAGGCTGAGGCAGGAGAATGGCGTGAACCTGGGAGGCAGAGCTTGCAGTGAGCTGAGATCCGGCCACTGCACTCCAGTCTGGGCGACAGAGCGAGACTCCGTCTCAAAAAAAAAAAAAAGAAAAAAGAAAAAAAAGACTCATCCATGTTGTAGCATGTATCGGCACTTCATTCCTCTTTATTACTGTATACTATTCCAGTGTGTGGCTATACCACATGATATCAATTCATTTATTGATGGACACGTGAGTTGTTTCTGCCTTTTTGGCTGTTGAATAGTGGCATTGAATCACTTTAAGTTCAGTTTTAGCCTCATCTCATCTCCCCAGGTCAATGCATTGTAGCCTTGCCCCTGCTGGGTTAACAGTTACCCATCTGTACAATAGTAAGTACAGTTACCCATCTGCATAGTTACCCATTTGTACAATGGTAAGATCTGTGTATATATGCGTATTTTATATGTGTATGTATAGTCTCTGCAAAAGTATACCATCTGCTTCTCCCTAAATTGTAAGCGCAAGAGAAAAATTAGATAATTTTGAAATTGTTTGAAACAATTCTATTTAAAACTAATGGGCAGCTTTCCTCAAGTGTTAAATGCAGCTGGTAAGAGCACCCATTTCTGAAAGTTGCTGAGAGTATTCAATACGTTCATTCACACAAGACTCAGCAGTGCCTAACAGATCAGAAACACCCAGTGAAACTGATTGTGATCATTCCTATTAGTATCACTGGTTATTATTGATGCAATCTCCATTTTGCCACATCTTCTCTGGGTGGCAAGAAGCTGGAATAGGTTTCTAAGATTCCAGGGCTCAGCCAGGTCTTTAGGGAGCCCTGTTGGATAGATTTGGGGCACATGTTGTCCAGAGGAGATTTGTGACAGGGTAACCGTGGAAACTTTCCTCTTCTTTCTGCTTCTTTCTGAAAATACCAAGAAAGTTGTAGGGTGGCAGTAGCCAGCCGGAATACCACAGTGGGCAAGAGGCCTTCTCAAATAACAGTCATGAGCTCAAGTCCCACCCCTATACTATAATAGCTGTGAGTGACCTTGAGCGAAGTGCCTCATCTCATTCAGCCCCAGTTTTAGCATCTTTAAAATGGAAATAATAGAAGCATCTGCATTTTAGGGTTGTTGTGAGGATCCTCAGAGGTGCTGCCATGGAAATCTCCCAGCGGAGTCTCTTGCACAAGCTAAGTTTCTTTGAAAGTGTCCCCGTTGTCATCATCAGTGTGCTGGTTTGTTGGGATAGACGGTCTTCATCATCTCTGCTTGTCCTGGAAACTGGAGCTGTCACATCAGCCTCTCCATGTAGGAACTTGCTGGCTGGCCACAGAGCAGATGGGAAGCTCCAAGGGGGGGGGACATTTTCCTGGGGCTTCTACCTCTCAGGGGAGCTGCCAAGTGAAAAGACAGTTGTTGGAGATGGAGGCCAAATCCTTCATGTGCTGGTCCACTGGGACTGGAGCGGGGCCACCCAAGGCATTTGTTACCTGCTAATGGGGCTAATCAATGGCTGGAGGGTGGAAAGAGGGGGGCTTACTGCTCAGCAGCCAGAGTCATGCCAGGCTTTTCAAGACAACTGTGCCACAAGTGTATTATTTTCTCACAAATGGATATGGCATTTTACAAGTAGGTCTTTGTCACTTCTGAATGCAGAAAGTACGTGTGTTTAATCCACATGCTTGTTTAAGAAGAGCTCTGACTCTACTAATTCTGCTTTGCCTTCTAACCAACCTCTGTTCTGCTAGACTCTGGATTATAAGGAACCACAGGGACAGGTCTCCTCAGAGCCCCCAGGCTACCTCTTAGGACCACACTAACTCTCCAAGGTCACTTTGCTTTGGGGAACCAGACAGAAGACAAGAAAATAGCAAGCAGAGGTGATACGGTTTGGCTGTGTCCCCCCCGAAATCTCACCTTGAACTGTAATAATCCCCATGTGTCAAGGATGGGGCCAGGTGGAGATAATTGAATCACGGGGCTGGTTTCCCTGTGGTAGTGAATAAGTCTCACAAGATCTGATGGTTTTATAAAGGGAAGTTCCCCTGCACAAGCTCTCTTGCCTGCCGCCATGTAAGATGTGACTTTGCCCCTCCTTGCCTTCCGCCAGACTGTGAGGACTCCCCAACCATGTGGAACTGTGAGTCCATTAAACCTCTTTCCTTTAAAAATTACTCAGTCTCAGGTATGTCTTTATTAGCAACCTGAGAACAGACTAATACAATGGGAAAGTTGCAAACCCTAAGAAACCTTACAAAGCCTGTACTTACTGCTTGAACAGGGCAAAAAGTATAAGAGCCCTGGGACCAGGCTGTTCTAACTTGAACATTGCAGACAGTCAGCTACTGAGGCAGCATCTCCTCTTCCCAACACTAGTTGAAGAGGCTGTTTTAGAAGAAAATTACACAGATTCATTTCCTCCTTTACCTTGTGAGCTGCTTGAAATCAGGTGTGCTCTGACTTCTTTTAAGATACAGTGAACATTTAATAAAGTTTAAATGTTGACTGATCAAACGTCCCTGAAATCAGCCCATGGAGACTCCATTCTGGAAGAGGAGAGTACATTGATCAATTCTAATTGGAAAGTATGGGTTTGCTTAATATTAGGCCTTCATGGGAGTTTGGAAAAAAATACAGCAGACAGTGACAAATAATATTATGTTTAGTGAAATAAGGTATCTTTGAGATTTCTTGTGTTTTTTGAAAATATTAATTAAAATGTGTCTAAACTCTGTTTCACCTTTAAGCCTCATCTGAAATGAAATTCAGATTATGGGTTTATCCCTTCATTCTGATTCTTCTTATTAGGGAGGTGTCAAAAACTTTGTCTTTGGAATCTAATAAGTCTGGTTCAGATCTTAACTCTGATGCTTAAATACCTGTATGACCTTAGAAAATTTGCTGAACTTCTTTGGGTATCAGTGTTCTTACTTTTTTTTTTTTTTAGTTTAAAAGTCAAAATAATAACAGATGGCAAGGTTGTGGAGAAAAGAGAATGCTTATCCACTGCTGGTGGGAATGTAAATTAGTTCAGCTATATGAAAAGTGGTTTGACAATTTCTCACAGAAAATTGTAAAACAGAATGACCACCTGACCCAGCAATCCCGTTATTGGGTATATACCCAAAGGAATGTAAGTCATTCTACCATAAAGACACATGCATGCATATGATCATTGAAGCACTATTCACAATAGCAAAGATATGGAATCCACTTAAATGCCTGTCAATGGTGGACTGGATAAGGAAAATGTAGTACATAAGACACACCATGGAATACTATGCAGGCCTAAAAAAGAACAAGATCCTATCCTTTGCAGCCACATAGATGGAACTGGAGGCCATTATCCTCAGTGAACTAATGCAGGAACAGAAAACCAAATGCCACATGTCCTCACTTATAAGTGGGAGGTAAACATTTAGTGCACTTGGACACAAAGAAGGGAACGACAGACACTGGGGCCTACCTGAGGATGGGAGGATGGGAGGAGGGAGAGGAGCAGAAAGGATAATTATCAGATATTGAACTTAGTACTTGAGTGATGAAATAATCTATACACTAAATGCTCATGACACACAATATACCTAGATAACAAGCCTGCATATGTACCCCTGAATCTAAAATAAACATTTAAACATAATAATTTAAAAACATCTCTCTTCTTTTCTAATATAGCTGTTTAGTGCTATAAAATTTCCTGAAGCATTGCTTTGGCTGCATCCCACAGATTTTAATACCTTGTATGTTCATTTTCATTCAATTCAAAATACTTTTATTTCTCTTTTGATATCTTATTTGACCCATAGTTTATTTAGAACTTTTGTTATTTATTTTCTAGATATTTTGTGCTTTTTCACAGGTAATTCTTTCTGTTATTGATCTCTGATTTTATTCCCTTGTGGTCAAAGCATGTATTTTATGTAACTTAAGTCCTTTAATAATTTTTGAGACTTGTTTTATATCTTAGAATGTGGTATTTCTTGGTAAATGGTTCCACGTGTCCTTGAAAAGAATGTGTATTCTGTTATTTTGAATAGTGTGTGCTAAAAATATTAATCAGGTCAAGTAGATCTATACTGTTATTCCAGTCTACCATGACCTTACTGATTTTAGCCCTACTTGTCCTATCAATTATTTAGAGAATATTAAAAGCAGGCCGGGCACGGTGGCTCACGCCTGTAATCCCAGCACTTTGGGAGGCTGAGTCAGGTGGATCACAAAGTCAGGAGATCGAGACTATCCTGGCTAATATGGTGAAACCCCGTCTCTACTAAAAATAAAAAAATTTAGCCAGGTGTAGTGGCATGTGCCTGTAGTCCCAGCTACTTGGGAGGCTGAGGCAGGAGAATCACTTGAATCTGGGAGGTGGAGGTTGCAGTGAGCCAAGATCACACCACTGCACTCCAGCCTGGGTGACAGAGAGAGACTCCATCTCAAAAAAAAAAAGAAAAAAAAACAACCACTAACTATTGTGGATTTGTCTATTTCTCCCTGCAGTTCTCAGCTTTCGTTTACTGTATTCTGAAGTTCTGTTATTATGTGCATAAATATTTAGGTGTGTTATGTTCACTTGACAAATTGACTACTTTCTCATGATAAAAAAAAAAAAGAGAAAAGCTTAGAGGATTCAACAAAATCTCCACTGACCATGCATGGCCCACAGTGTGCCTTAGACTCAGTGAAGAGAGTTCATTCATTTGTTCAACAAACATTTACTGAGTCCTTTCAGTGTGCCAAGTCATGGCTGAACACGACCTGGTCACTATCTGCAAAGAGTTTATACTCAAATGTTGGAGCTTACAGTTTTGTGGTAATTAACACTGTCGAGTATAGCCTTTCACAAGACTATTATAATTTGAGTTGGGTTAGTGACTCAAGAGCAAAAGACCTTCTCGCTGTCCTTCTACCTGCCCTGCCTGATCTCACTAGACATTACCAAAAACTTCACCTGAACAAACAGGGACAACATTTAGTTTTTGATGAGGTGATGTCTGGTTTTTAAAATTAAGTATCCCAGATAAATTGCCAGTCTGTGCCAGAAACCAAAATACAGACATGGCCACCATTTCTAAGAGAACTATGTGAGCTCAACCTGCGTCCCCTGAAGGATCCCCCCACCCCCGACCCCGCATAGTCATCATGGAAGACAGTAGCAGCGGTACCGAGGATGATGAGCGATGTTCTATTAGGCATTCTTCTCTTTTTCCTTGAGCGTGTTTTCTGCATGTGTGGAGTTTCTTTTAAGCTTCAGTACACAGTTCAGAGGGTAATACCATTAATTAAACCAACAAGGTAATGTAATGAAAGGTAGGAGCCTCCACAGTATACTAGATTTATCCCTGATTAACAGGGTGGCCCCCCCTCACATTGCAACGCCTCGCTCTCTACTATCCGAGGATAATGCCTCGATTGTAATTAAAACTGGGGAAGAAATTTCACTCTTCTCTGCAAGTGGAAAATGAACAGTTTAAAAGCAGAGGACCAAACGAATCACTCAGAGAAGTCAAAGAGATATCCCCAAAAAGCCCCAAAGAGGCTTGACTTATAATTAGCAGCTAAAAGATTTCCAGTGATATTTCATCAATCTTTGTTTAAGGGGGGGATAAAAAACTTTAAGATTATTTTGACAAGATAGAGTTTTGACTGAGGTTGGGGGAAGCTAAAAGCGTTACTTTAAAATGTAATTATGTGAAACTTCAATTATCATCCTGCCTTTCAAAAGTCTCTCGATTCGGCAGGCAATTAGCAGACATGAAAGAGGGCGGGAGGTTTGTGCGTTGGACGATGTGATTTCTTCCCAGGGACAGATGCACTCAGTATAATTTGCTGTTTGCAATTTCCCCGGAAACGAGAGGTTGTGGGAAGTGGTAGTCGTTTGGGCTGGCAAAGAAACCTCGTCCTTTTCAGCAAATGTCTTTTCTCCCTGGCCACACCCATATTCATACCTGGATGTCTACTTGTTTCTCGCTTTTCAGGGGACCTACGGGATTCTGAGGGATATTCGGTATGTCACGCAGATTTATATCTAGAAGCTCTTCTCCCTGAGCATGGACTTGAGCTGAAAGAGCTGGCACAGCTCATGAGAATTCCGTCCTTCGTTCTCATACCTGGTGGGGCTGCGGAATTCTGGCTCCAGCCGACTGCACTGAGCCCTGCTGAGAGTTTGCAAGTGTCATTAGAGGCCTTTTATTCTGTCCTCTTCCTCTCCTGCTGCCTGTACACATTATACGGAATTAATGACTTCTGGATGTCAATCAATGACACTGTTATTGAAATTCATGAGTTTAGATTCTGACATGTGCACTAAGTGCTAAGCATGGATGAAAATGTAAAGCTTCAGCCATTAGCCGGTAAAGCTAGTCTTCCTCCTAACAGCGTGCTTTTGTAGAACACTTCCCTTTGCACTCCAGCAGAAACAACACTGTGTGCACAGATTCTTACAACAGCCCATTCTGTTGTTCAGTGTACCCATTTGGCAGATAAGAAAGTGGAGGTCCAAATGGGTCCAGGTCAAGTGCCTTGCCCAGGGTTACCAGCCTGGCCGGGGTCTTAGCATCTCTCATGAGCCCCTACAGCAGCATCTTCCAGCCTCTCGTCCACTTTCTCCAAGCCACAGCCCGAGTGAACCTTCTGGAATGCAAGTTTCTCTGTGTGATTCTGCTTCTGAATACCTGCTAGGTGGTTTTCTGTGGTTCCAGATCCAGCCTCAACTCCTTACCATGGCTCCTGAGGCACCGCACTTCCTGACACTGCCCCTTTCCCTTGTCCTGTTTCTTGCTGTTGCCCCCATGCAGCCTGCTCCCCAGCCACACCAAAATCCTCGAAGACTCTTCCAGACTTCTCAAGGTTGTTCATGCTGCTTGCAGCCCTGTTCCCTGCTTTTCATGCAAAAAAACATTCTACTGATCCTTAAGTGCCACTTCTGGGAAGCCTTCCAGACTCTGCCAGGGACTGGGCTCCTACCATGTGCCCCCTTAGCACTCTGAAGTCACTTACCATGACACTTGGTAAATATTTATTACTTGGTAAATATTTATTGAGCACCTACTATGTTCCAGGCACTGTTGGAGGCCCTGGGATAAAGCAGTGAACAGACAGACCAGTAGGGGAAAGACACAGTAACCAAATAAAACTATAGTGCACTGGGGATGCTAAGGGAAATCAGAGAGTGGCTGGGAGACTTGTTTTGATGGGGGCGTCAGGGAAGCCTTCTCAGAGAGAGCGGGAAGGGTGTGAAGGAGTCAGCCATGGGATGTCGGGGACCAAGCATCTCAGCATCCAAGCAGAAGAAAGAGCATGTGCAGAGGCCCATGAGGCTGCAGCCTGCTTAGTGTGCTTGAGGGATGCAAGGAGGCCCCTGCAGCTGGGGCCCAGCAAGTAGCCCAGGAGGTCAGTAAGAGATGAGATCAGAGGGGTGGCTGGGTCAGAGCGTGCAGAGGGAGTGAGCCCTTGCAGCTGGCGAGCTGGGAGGCCCGAGGAGGTTTGTCTGCACAGGCCTGATACGATCTCACTCAGGACTTAAAAGACTCGCTCCTCACTCCCCTTGTATCACTGTTGATTTAATCTGCTTTCTTCCTGCTGCGCCGTAAGCTCTGTGAAGGCAGGGGCTGCGTCTGGTTTGATCACCATTGTATTCCTGGGGCTTAGCACAGTGCCTGCCTTCTGAGGGTACCTAATAAATATATGTTCAATGACGCCCAGCCGAGCTGGTTTCCCGTTAGAATGCACAGCAGCTGACGCCAGGGTATTCACGTTCTGGGTAGCATACCCCCCAACCGCCAAACAACCAGCTAAGTTTAGAGAAGCTCCACACCTAGGCCTGATAAGCATTGTACAAGGGGCACCCAGGCGTGTTGAGGAGGCTGTTCTTGTGTGGGGGTGAGGGGCAACAGGCTTAGTCTCTGCACATCAGGCCTCCACTTGGCATTTGGGTTACGTGTGAATCTCGGATGTGTCCAACAGCTGACAACAGCGTGGGCAAGATGGATGTGAAACTCTCTCTCCCTCGTCTGTCTGACCTTCTCACCCTTTCCTTCCCAAGAAACAGGCAGCACCCATCCACTTGCAAACAAAATCAGTGTGTTCTCTGAGTTATTTTCTCCCCTTGCAATGGGACATCTCAGTCTCCATTGCTACAGACCGGGTACAGATTACACCTAGTCTGGTCCTGGGGCAGCGGATCCGGGTGCAGTTCTGTATAGCAGGCGTGCCTGTGGATCCTGTGAGTTTGTTTGAAAGGACGACCTTTTGTCGGCGGAGTAATTTCAGTTTTAGTTGGCACCCTAGACAAAGCAGTCTTTCAACACACCAGCAGCATATAAGCAGCCAGGACTTTTTCAATGAGATTGCAGGAAATTTGCCAAGTCGTTTGGGGCCTGTAAATTAGGCCTTGTTTAAAAATTTAGATAAAGCCCAATGTGAGAGAGAAATGCTTTCATAACATTAAATGTGAATTACACTGAAAACCCCTTTCAAGTTAAATGGAACTGTTCTCTGGAAGCACAGAGACATGAAATGCTTCAAATGTCAAAAGAGTTTTCATTTATTGTCCCAAGTAAAAGCGAAGGCATTTTATATGGTTTAATAGTTCAGATGCACATGTAAATGGAATTCATCTGGAGAATGCCGGGCCAGATACGGAATCTGTTTTCACAAACCTGACTGATTTCATTTCATCTTCGCAGAAAATTTACAAGGGATAGGTCCTACCATCCCTGTTTCAGAGATGAGGAATCCAGAAAGCTGGACGGAGACATTCATGTCAGCTGCAATCTTGCTACCAACACCTCTTGCTTCCATCATTAACCCTTAACAAAACCGGAAGCACTGTCACATCTTTTCACATTCATTTTCTTTTTTTTTTTTTTGAGATGGAGTCTTGGCTCTGTCGTCCCAGGCTGGAGTGCAGTGGCACCATCTTCACTCACTGCAACCTCTGCCTTCCGGGTTCAAGCAATTTGCCTGCCTCAGCCTCCTGAGTGGCTGGGACTACAGGCAAGTGCCACCATGCCCGGCTAATTTTTGTGTTTTTAGTGCAGACGGGGTTTCATCATGTTGGCCAGGGTGGTCTTGAACTCCTGACCTCAGGCGATCAGCCCATCTCAGCTTCCCAAAGTGCTGGGATTACAGGTGTGAACCACCGTGCCCGGCCTCGTGTTAATTCTTAAGGAGACCAATTCTCCTATGGTGAATCGGGGAGGATGCAGTGTCTTATGGACAACAAGTGGTCCCCAGGAAAGGTGTTGGGGTTGGCATGTGTTTATTTGTTAGTGCCTGACATTGTAAGAAACATGTTTTTCTTTCTCCAAAAGCCTTTTGTGAACATCAGTTTGCTGTATTCGTTGCTGTATTCCAGCGGCAGCTCCCGACTCTGTAGGCTGTTTCCTTTGCTCTTCTACTAAGTGACTTAGGAGGTGGTTCGTTGCAACGAACAGAAACCCACGTTAAACTGGTTGAAATGGTCAGGGATGCTCATGATGGAAAACCTTGCAGGCTGTGAGCACCCCAGCATGGCCCATGCAGCAGCTCGGGTGAGGTGGCCATGCCCGGCCTCTTCTTTGCTCCCTCTGGTTTCCTCCGTTCATAGCAGTCTTTCTCTTCCGGTCCAAAGATGGCTGCCATGACTTCAGGGCACCTTGCTTCCTTGTTCACATCCACTAGGTAGGAGCTCACTCTGTCTGATCTTGGGGAAAAACATACCGGACTTAGTTCTGAAGGGATCAGTTGGGTCGCATGCCCACCTCTGACCCAGGCACTGAGGCAGGGTGTGGTGGGAGTGGAGTCGGGGAGGCACAAGGGCCAGTGTTATGCTGGGTTCTACTCTTAACTTAAGACCTAAGGAAGACACACACCCTGGAGCTAGGGCTGGAGAAAACCCAGCAGCAAGCTGGTGGATGTTGAACATGTGGCTCTCTGAGAAGCAAATAAAGCCCCACCTACCCCCCACCCCGACCCCAAAATACAACATTTGCCAATTCCCATGGTGTAAGTAAAATATTTCTGCTAGGGTTGATTTTCAGCTACGAATGCAATGTCACTGAACATGGCACTGGGAACAGAAACACCATTGGCTCTCAGGCCAGTCCCCTACTGTAACACTGTTCCTAGAGTCTGTGGGCTCTATAAAGGGAATAATGGCTCTTCAAACAAAAATCAGAGAAGGGGAAATGAATAAATGCAGGCATGCTAAAATGATGCCCCAGCTCGGTCTTAATGCCGTATTCACCCTGGTTCTTCACGGTCCAGCTTTAAGCCAACTGCTAGTAGGTGTTTTCTGTCTCTTCTGTGAAACTGTGAAACTGTGGAGAGAATTTAACTCTTCAACTGTTGTTCAAGCTGGGGCCATTAGGCAAATTCAAATTCTTTAACTGTTGTCTGTATACTAAACTATAAAAATGGCCAGGTGAGGTGGCTCATGCCTATAATCCCAGGAATTTGGGAGGCCGAAGCAGGAAGATCACTTGAGCCCAGGCATTCAAGAGCAGCCTGGGCAATACAGTGAGACCTCATCTCTATGTTAATTTATTTTAAAATAATATATTTTTTGAAAAGTTTATAGTAATGACCACTCCACCAAAGGGCCATTGTGGGGGTTAAATGCGATGCTGACTGGGGCATGCTTTATAAGCCATAAAATGCTATGTGTATATAAATGTAAGGCATGTGCGTTTATTCCTCTCTAATGATTCCCTTACCCCAAGTGGACCACAATTCAACAATAGTCCTAGCAGAGAAGTCATGAACTCTGAAATCAGGCAAGCCTGGGTTCAAACTTCAGGTCTGCTGCTTTTGAGCTGTGTGACTGTGGGGAAGACACTTAACCTCTCTGAAGCTTTGTTTTCCCATCAATAAAGTGGGGGTAATAATGCCTTGTTTTGAAGGGTTGTTGCAAAGATTGATATAGGATAAAATCACTAAGGGCACAATAAAAGTAAAAATCAATATGTTTAAAACATAATTTCATAACTAGTATATGTTGATTGCCGCTTCCTCCAAGTGTATTGATCTTCTAGCAACAGCCCCCAGTTTTGCTTTGGGGATCCATTTTTCCCTGACTCTTAGGCTGAGAGGTTCATGGAACATCCCCTACCCTGCTGCCTCATCCTGTGTTCACAGTTACTAGTTCAGAGATAGGTGCATCAGCATCCAATCAGAGTGAATCCAAGAGCTGCTATGGAAAGCTGCTAGGAAGTGACCCCCTCTGCACTGGGACCTAAGAGGTTAAAAGTGTGGAACTGCCGCACCCATCTTAGTACCACAAGGTAGGGAGTGCCAAGTATGAGCCAAGAAATGGTGAAGGCTAGAATAATTTGAGCCTGGATCAAGCCCTCATCCCTGGACATTTCAGTTACATACACCCATACAGTCTTTCTCTGAAGCTAGGTTGGGCTGGGAATTACCATTGATCACAACCAAAAATCCTATCTAATACATGACACGTGGAGAAACTGAGCCTCGGAGAGGTGGCACAGGTGGAAAGAGGTAGCACTGCTGGTGAGAGGTGGTGTAGAGACGCAGGCCAGGCCCTCCAGCCCCTGATCCTGCTACCTCTCACCCCAGGGCTCTGCTGCTGCCTTGGGAGGATCATGCTCAGGCATCCAGCTGGTGGCCCCGCCGCAGTACAGCAGAGACGTGTCACTCCAGATTGTGCACATTGCAACTTCTCGCACCACCCTGTGTGCTGGAGAGAGGGCACGAGCACATGGGCCTGCATCCTTGGGCTGCTGGGATTTTTCCCAGGGAATGAAGTGGCGAACATCCCCAGGTAGCTGCTCCCTTTGTGTTGGCGAGGAAGCTCGCGGGTGAAATGTACCTTTGGAGGTTGTGTATCTGAAGCTCTGTGTTGTTTTTATACTAGAACAAAGGAAAAGCAGTGAGAGATATCTGGGGTCAGCTCTTTTAATATCACACCACAAATTCTGGCAAGCAACCCCCCAGTTTTGAATAAATGTTATTTTGATTGGATTTAGAAGTTTGGAGAAGACAAAATGACACATTTTCACACTTCCCTGTCAAACCAAAGTCTGACTGCCAAACTGCTAAGTTTTTAAAAAGCAGGAAAGGGAACAGTGTGTGTGAAACACCTTCATTGCAATTCCAGGTTTCTGGGGAGGCTTTGCTGTCATTCTCATCTCCCCCTTATCGTGTACAGGTGTACCTCACTTACTGGAGCTAAGGCTTTCTGGGGTGGGGATGGGGTTGGAGCCTCAGGGGAATGCTTACAATAATTTTATCAGTCAAAACATGTTTTGAATGCGTTGAAGGTCCTTGTTTTTATTTTAAAGCAAACTTTGTATGAAGCATAGCATCCCTTTCATGGTTGGTTTTTAAAGAAATTCAATGGGAATCCTTTGTATAGAGAAGAATCCTTCTATCGGGGAAAGAATTACCCTGCTGTCAACATGTCAACATCAGAAAACGCTTCTATGGTAAAAATTAGATCAGTGACATATAAATAATGAAGAATTGTCTGTGTTGAGAAGAATAAGTGCACTGAAGATTTATGGCAGAAGTTCTAAACTTTTCCAAGAACATTAAACAAGTGCCCAGAAGGAGAATCTTTTGGGCTGTCTTTTTTTTTTTTTTTTTTTTTAATTCACTCATCGGAATTCTACTCATTTTCCTGCCCACCCGAAGGCTACAGGTAATCATCTCCTCGCTTCCAAATGAACTTGCACTGTTCTCAGCTAGG
Organism: Colobus angolensis palliatus; assembly: GCF_000951035.1. Taxonomy (NCBI): domain Eukaryota; kingdom Metazoa; phylum Chordata; class Mammalia; order Primates; family Cercopithecidae; genus Colobus; species Colobus angolensis. The sequence goes on along the minus strand of NW_012114988.1, from coordinate 2,248,770 downwards.
ACTAACAAAGGAAACTGAGACCGCAAGTGTAAACCTGACAGAAATCCGCTTGTTTGATTTCATCCCGCAGGTACCCTTTGCAGTCCTAACCTTGGCTACCTCTGTTGATACTCTTCTTCCACACTGAGCCAGGTGTGGACTGTGGCGTGACCTGAATACATTTGTCACCAGTACAGGATTGGAAGAGTCACTATAGACACTCTCCTGTTTGTGAGGAAGGACAAAATGCACTTTATTTATTTATTTATTTGAGACAGAGTATCACTCTGTCACCCAGGCTGGAGTGCAGTGGCGTGATCTCAGCTCACTGCAACTTCCGCCTCCCAGATTCAAGCGATTCCCCTGCCTCAGCCTCCTGACTAGCTGGTATTACAGGCACCCGCCATCATGCCTGGCTAATTTTTGTATTTTAAGTAGAGACAGGGTTTCATTGTGTTGGTCGGGGTGGTCTCGAACTCCTGATCTCAAGTGATCCACCTGCCTTGGCCTCCCAAAGTGCTGGGATTACAGGTGTGAGCCACTGCACCCGGCCAAAATGCACTTAATATTGTCAGATCTTCTGGTTATTAGACACTGGTAGTCTCAAGTCCCCAAAACTTTGTATGGCAGATGGGATTATGTTAAGGATCTTGAGATGCGGACCCAATGTAATCACAAGAGTTCGTGTAAGAGGAAGGTAAGAGGCCAGGCACAGTGGCTCAAGCCTGTAATCCCAGCACTTTGGGAGGCCGAGACGGGTGGATAACGAGGTCAGGAGATCGAGACCATTCTGGCTAACACGGTGAAACCCCGTCTCTACTAAAAAATACAAAAAACTAGCCAGGCGAGGTGACAGGCGCCTGTAGTCCCAGCTACTCGGGAGGCTGAGGAAGGAGAATGGCTAAAACCGGGAGGTGGAGCTTGCAGTGAGCTGAGATCCGGCCACTGCACTCCAGCCCGGGCGACAGAGCGAGACCCCGTCTCAAAAAAAAAAAAAGAAAGAGGAAGGTAAGAGGGTCCAAATCAGAGAAGGCCATGTGACAACAGAAGCAGAGGTTAGAGAGATGTCGTTGCTGGAAGGAGCCTTGAGCCAAGAACTGTGGGTGCTTCTAGAAGCTGGAAAAGGCAAGGAACTAGATTCTCCCCTAGAGCTTCTAGAAGGAACACAGCCCTGTCTCCATCTTGATTTTAGCCTCCAAGACCCACTTTCCAGCTTCTGACCTCCAGCACTGTCAGATAATACACGTGTGTTCCTCGAAGCCGCTAAGTTTGTGGTGATTTGTTGCAGCAGCCATAGGAAACTTACACAGCTATTCACTCTGCAGAGCATTAGAATGACACACAGTCCTGACTCTCAGACTCACAGAGCATTATTCATTCTCTCTTTGAGGATTCAGAAGATACTGAGGCTCCTACAGTGCCTTGGGGACATGATTATGAAAATAAGGACCCGTTATATTGGTTAAGAGAGAGCTCGGCTCGACACCGGGTAGAAACAGTCAGCATTTGTGTGAGATGAAAAATACCACAATTGCTTACAGTAGAACCTGACAAAATGGGGTTGTTTTGGTGCCCTAGTGCCTACCTGTGTTGGTCTTCGAGGGTCTTAATAGCAGGGCCCAACAACTGCAGAGAGCTGGAGATCATGTTCAATATAAATATAGGGTTTGCAGAGAGGGACCCATTCTTTTCCCTCTCTTTGCGTGCCTACTTCCTATTACCGTCACAAGGAGTTATGTGTGTGTATCTATAAGGCAATGGATGCCATTTATTGTAATTCAACCAGTGCACAAAATCCACATTTACACCATACCGGCACTTGAACTGTTCCTTTCTCGTGAACCCTGTCCCCACGAGTATGTATCAAATCCCTCCCAACTTCATTTTTTACCAAGCCTGGCTGATAAAAGCTGAAAGATCACTAAGGAGTTTTCTCTTTTGTCTTAAAAAAAAATTTTCATTTCATAACCGTACACAGAGAATCTGTCTTTGAAAATGGATTATACATTAGCAGGAGGTTGTGTAAATATCCAGTTATTTACACATACCTAGCTGCATCTGGAAGCCTGCAGCACTGCAAATAAGGCCCGTCATGGCTTCTAATTTCTGATCATTCAAGAGAATAACAATACAATAGCATGGAGTAGCTCAGCTCTTGTCAGCTATGGGGAGCTCTCGCCCACGTTCTGTGGGTCTGGACAGCTCAGCTCCTTCCCTCACCCATTCAGTGACATTCTGTTTATGTGGCTCCCGGACAGGCTGGCTTTGTTACTTGAGTTGCCTTCCTGAGATCTCATGGTAGGCTTTGGAGAGGCTCCTGAGGTCAGAAGGTGCTGACCAGCAGAGAAGTTTCCCAGGGCAGGAATGCACAGAATACACAGTCCATTTTTCTTCTGCAATCAGCGAACACCTCTTCCTTAGCAGGATTCCACTCAGGGGTGGGTGGGTTTGAACATTTGCCTTATTATATGCATGTAAAACATGTCTCGGAGGTAAATGGCTCAGGAATTGGGCCGTAAGTGTGACTGCATAGGGTGGAGCTCAGCTTTGCCTTCTAACAGCTGAATACACCTGGACAAGTTCCAAAACCACAAATGTCATTTTTCCCATCTGTACAATGATGAGGGGGAAGGGAATGGTACCCACCCCACAGGTGTTGCAGGAAGGGCATGAGGGGGTTAGGTTGAATGCCAAGTTGTTTGTACTGGTGCAGACTAAGTATTCAGTGAACATGAGCTTTTCGTTGTTGTTCGTTTTAATTGGATGAGGTGGTGGAATGGATTAGGGAGGTGCACAGTTCCGAAATGCGGACATCCACGCTGCTGTGCCCTAGCATTGGACATTGTTGGGCTAGTCCTTCACCTGCTCTAAGTGTCCTGTTTGGGGTAGGGAACTGTCCTGTGCACTGGCATAGGTGCTTATGAGCATCCCTGGTCTCCACTCACTGGATATCACTGGCACCTCCCCCTGGATGTGACACCCAAAAATGTCTCCAGACATTGCCACATTGACAAGGCACAGGATAGTCCCCTCATGCCCTGTGAGGGGTGCAGGGAGGTCCCTGTCCAGTGCCTGGGTCAGTGTTGGGTGCCTCGTCGGCTCTAAGTCTAGACTGGCTTCTGCTGTTCTACCTCTGTACTAACGTGATTACGATGACTGCTACTGCTGCTGCTGCTGTCACCAATGATGATGTCTCTTAGGCCACCCCGAGCAATTCTTTCCCTCTGCCACGTTCTCTCAGGGCATCACTGGAGATGCAACACCACCTGTACTTAAGAGGGCTGTGTGCTTCAGGTACAGCGATCTGTGTGTTATAGCTGGTGTGAAATAACTAGACCAGAGGTTCTCAACTCTGGCCATTTGGCCACATCTGGTGCTACTGATATCCAGTGGGTGGAGGCCAGGGAGGCCCTTACACACCTAAGACAGTGCACATGCCAGCCCCCTACCCAGCTTGCCAGTGGTGCCAAGGTTCCAAAACCCGAATTCCATGCTATCTCATGACACATCGATTCTAACCACATTGACTAGTTTTACCCCATTGGTGGTTTCTGTTTACACCCAGGTCTGTGGGCATGTGGAAAATCACGGTTGTTGAGTAAAGGATGGAGTAAAAATATACTCTACTCCCCTCCTCCACGCTTCAACACCAACCTCAGTGAAACAATTCCAACTGAAAGCGGGGAGGACTGGGAAAAGAGCTGAAGAGAGGGTGTCAGTGGATCCTGGGCCTGGGCACCAGAACAACTGGGTTTGGTTCTACCCCTTAATGCTTATGAGATGAGGTGATTTGGGGCAAGGCACTCCGGTCTCTGGGCTTCAGTTTCCTCATCTGTCAAGTGAGGGGGTGGGGCTAGATGTCAATCACCATTCTGCTCTGAAATTCCTAACTGTAACTTTGAAATCGAACTCAGTGGTCTGCCTCTCTCGATGCTGGTGGAGAATTACTTGGAGTCTCTGACCTCTAGGTGGAGAGACCCCCAGCTGGTTGTCTGACCCCCAGCTCAGAGGAAGGTAAGATAGACAGACGTGCTTGCGCCTTTTGGATAGAAGGCTCTTCGTGTTCATTGGGCATTTCGGCCTCTCCTATGTCCCTTAAAACTGTGTTAATTATGACAATAACAGCAGCGGATGACCCAGAACACTCACTAGGCCCCAGCACTGCTCTGGACACGTCTCACCTGTGTGGCATCATTTGAGTCACCCCTCAGTCTCTTGAGATAGGGACCGTCATTTCCTCCACCTGACAGACAGGGAAACTGAGGCAGCCTGATGCATGAGGCCACAAAAGAAGTGAGAGAAGCTCACTCCAGGTTGCAAGGAGGCAAGTCCTTTCCCCAGTAGATCCCAGCCCGGGCTTTACGGCTAATCGTGAACAAGGGGAATCTGAACAGTGTTGTAATTTGATTTTGGGATGAAGCTAATGTGTGAGATACCATCCTCCTTAGGAGGGGAGAAATAAGACCAAAGGGAATCTAAAGAGGAAATAGCCAAAGTGATCTTACCCTCCTGCTCCAAATGCAAGCTGACGTGTTGGAGGGGAAATTCGACCCGAAGTTCAGACATTTCACAGCCAAAGGAAACCTTGAGAGCTATAATTTCCAAGGAGACCTCTGGAGGGCTGGACGTGGTTACCCAGGAATCTGAGCTGACATTTCATGCAGGCTGCCCAGAGAGCCCAGGGCCCCTTTTCTGACTTTCTCATTCCTGTGGTCGGCCATTGCATATTCTCTCTTTGTATGTAATGATCTCCCTCCATATCTTGGGTGTGTAATGGGAGGTGCACAGTGAAAATTGAGCCAGAAAAACACATGTAGCAGCTCACCAGAAAGTGTAAGGGGTGATGTAAATGAGAATGATGGGCAGAGTCATGCTGTTGACATCATGATATTCAAAGGAATAAGATAATATTTGTGTTCACTTTACTGAGAGCCTCCTAGATGCCAGGCACTGAGCTGAGTTCTTTGCTTACATTAACTTATTTCAGTGTCACAGCAATCCCGGGGGTGGGGGCGGTGGCAGGTAGGATTATCATCCCCATTCCACAGATGAGGAAAACTGAGGCTTGAAAAGGTCACATGACTTGCCAAGGGCACACAGTGGAGAAGGGTGGAGACGAAGGTGGCTTGACTGCAGATCCTGTCGGTTTGATCGCCACCCTCTTCAGATAATCTCTTCTCAAGGCTGGCCCTCTGTAGAGTCCTCTGGTTCCAGCTACCAAAGATTCTGGTTTAATTACTCCTGGATGAAGTGGGAGTGTGTGTGTGGCGGGGGTGGGGGCATGTTATTTTTAAAGTTCCTTTGGTGATTGTATGGAGAGTGAGGGTTAAGAACCACTGTCACACGTAAATATATGGTAAATATATGTGTGTGTGCTCTTGTGGGGACCTAAAAAAGGAAAAATTATTTATAAATGTGTATATATATGTGTGTGTGTGTGTGCATATTTTATCATTTTATCAGTTTCTAAGGGGTACTGTGGCAAAGTACTACAAACTGGCAGGCTTCAAACAACACAGATTTGTTCTCTCACAGTCCAGGAGGCCAGAAATCCAAAATCAAGGTGCCCGCAGGGTTGGCTCCTTCTGGGAGGTCTGAGGGAGAGACTATCCCATGCCTCTCTCCTCGTCTCTGGCAACTGCCAGCCCTCTTTGGCGTCCTTGGCTCACACTGTCATCACTGTAGTCTCTGTCTCTGTCTTTACCTGGCACTCTCCCCTGCGTGTCTTCGTCTCCATGTGTCCTCTCCTCTTCTCATAGGGACACTGGTCATTAGACCAGGGCCCACCCTCATCCAGGATGGCCTCGTCTTAACAAATCACCTCTGCAAAGACACTGTTTTCAAATACAGCCACATTCTGAGGTTCCCTGTAGACATGAATTTCGGGGGGACACTATTCATCCCACAATGTGTGTGTGCGCATGCATGCAAAAAATAACTGGGGTGGCCAGGCGTGGTGGCTCTTGCCTGTAATCCCAGCACTTCGAGAGGCCAAGGAGGGCAGATCACCTGAGGTCAGAAGTTTGAGACCAGTCTGGCCAACATGGTGAAACCCCATCTCTACTAAAAATACAAAAATTAGCCAGGTGTGGTGGTGCGCGCCTGTAATCCCAGCTACTCGGGAGGCTGAGGCAGGAGAATGGCTTGAACCAGGGAGGCGGAGGTTGCAGTGAGCTGAGATTGCACCACAGCGCTCCAGCCTGGGCGACAGAGCAAGACTCCATCTCAAAAACAAAGAGACAAACAAACAAATAAACACACCCAAAATGGTTGTCCTGTTGAGAACTCTAAGGGGAAGACCCTGCCCACAGTGGAAAATAACCGTGTACGTTTCTGCAGGCAACAGGGAGATGGGCCTCTCTGAAGGATGGAATTGAGTGTGCCACTGGAATGGGTCTTGCCTCCTTCCACTTCTCCATCTTCACTGTCACTTTCCCAATCTAGGCGGCCATCAGTTGTCTCCTGGACAGACAGCAGCACCTCCCCTCTGGTCTCCTTGCCTCTTGCCTTCCACACTCTGCAGTCCCCCATCCCACCCAGTTCCACCCAGCTCATCCTCAGCTGGCGGCCCATCTTCTACATGAGCAACCTGCGCTTGTTACTGCTCAGCTCAACACCCTTCAGTGGCTCCCTGTTGTCCTCCAACCCTTCCTCAGTTTACCTCTCTGGCATCATCTAGTGCTACCTTCCACCATGCACAATGGGCTGCAGCCATCCTGAAGTTGCTTCAGTCCCTGAAACACATCTCTTATGCCTCTTCTTCCATGCACCCTTGGTGTGGTTCCACCTACCAGGAAGGCTGGACAGACAGCACCCCAAATCTGTGGACCCCAAAGGCTGATGCATTCGGTCAGGGCCCTGGCCCCAAGAGAGTCCAGCAGACAGAAGCCGGAGTGAGAAGAGAAGACCTCCCCTTTGGGCCTCTCCTTTAAACCTTGAACAGAGCAAGGAAACCTGTGAATATCGCCACTGAGAGTCCCCAGCACTCTCCAAGCTGGAAACGATTGACCAGCTGTAACAATGTGATGCAGAATACAAACCAGCTTAATGGTTTTCTGAGACATTAAAAATTAATGTTGAACATCAACACTTTTAGTGGCCAAATGTCCCCTGTGGTGCTAAATGTCTGGAAATTGTCCCCATAGGGCACATTGGGGACCATGACCATAGACCTGTTTGAGGCAGTATAAATGCCCTATGGAGCAGACGCCATTTGTAGGGTGAGCTGGGCTTAGACTAAGGTTCACGGGAGAGGCCGAGTGGCTTCCTCCCCTTCTCAGTCCTCTGACCTTTGCTCTCACAGCCGTTTGTAAACTTCAGCAGTTTTTTTTTTTGTTTTTTTTTTACAATCTCTACTGTTTTTCCTCTACTAATTCTATAGGCAACACCTAGGATAGACTTGTAGATGGACTGCACTCAACCAATCCTCATGGCTGCTGGATGCTCAGACCCATCTCTTTTGATTTTTTTAGCCATCCAGGATATGGAGGGGAGGTGCACACCCCCTGTGGCCACCAGCTGCTGCCTGCAGGGCTCCTCGTCTCCATCGAGCAGCCATGAACCTCGCTGACTCCCAGGATTTGTAATCCCTACTTTCCTGTAGCTATGAGGTCAGAGGAGGTGGTGTGCAGCCACAGCCGAGGACTTCTCCCTGCGGCATGATGGTGGCTCAGCAACGCCAGGTGGACGTGGGGAGGGAGGACCATGGGCACAGCTTCGAATCTGGAAATCCACAAAAGGTTGTTAGAGAAATGCTCTGGGTTTGTTGGGCCTGAAATAGCAATACTTTTAAAAACCAATCTGCTGTTCAACTAAGTTGAAAAATACCCCTTTATATTTTAGATAATAAAGCTCAAAATTATTCACTATATTAAATACTGCTTAATAAAATCATGGCCTAATGAGCTGCCTAATTTGTGTTTGCCAGGTTTCCACCGTCTGGGACCTGCTGGAATATGCTCTGTTACTATTGATTCCAGTGCAGGAATAAGCCTCCATTCTGTTGCCATGGAGGAGGCAAGAAGTTGAATTTTCATCGCTCCGTATAGGACCTCTAACATGCTCCTGTCTTTTCCTGATTGTACAGGGTCCAGGGCAGCCTGTGGTCCCAGGGCAGTGGATATTCACGTCCCTAATTGTAGCCATTAGCAGGGGACAGGCATTGGAGAGATTAGCTATACTTGGTTTCTATCCTGTGTTTCTAGTGTCACCTCCCTCGGTGCTTAGCGACTTCCTGTCTTAGTTCTTTCCAGAAGTACTCATCCTCTACTCTGCAGGGTCCTTAGCAGTAACCTAGAGAGCTACAACTTGGTACGGATCCCACCCTTTCCTTGCAAAGCACAATCCAAACCGGAAGGTGCAACCTGTGCTCTGACTAATCCTCCCTGGCAGTCAGCCGGCCCCTGGGACTTTGCACATGCCATTTGCTCTGCCTGGATAACTCTTTGCCTTCACTCTCCATCCCCTTACCTCTGACCCCTTTAGCAGATTAACTCCTTCTTCTTGCTTCAGGTCTCATATTCAATGCCTGTCTGTTTGGAAAGGCTTACTGACCTCCCACGTCCCTGATCAGAGTCTCTTGTGCTTCCACCAGCACATCCCTGTCCACCTCTTGGCTCTGCTTTTCTTTGAGCTGGCTGTATTCTTGGGCAGGCCCTTTCTTTAGTGGCAAAATGACTACCGGTAACCATGAACTCATATCCCCAGATGAACCACAGGGCCTCATTCCTAGCAGCCCCAGCAGGAGTCCTGGATCATTCATTTGCAGAACATTGAAGCAATTCCACTGTGAATCTGATTGGTCAGGCTACGTCATGGAGCTAAGAAGTAGAGTCAGCCTTTCTCAAACCATATGATTTTATCCCAGCGATATAGGGAGGTGGGAATACCAGGATCAGGAGGAATATTTTGATTGTTGTTATCAAAATGAGGAGGTAGACTGGCCAGGCAAAAGCCTCAGATGATCAGTTTAGCTCCCATGGTCTGCATGACACCTAGGTGAGTTTCATGAGATATCCCTGCATCCATTTGGTCTAGATTTGGCCCAAGGTGATGGAAAATAAAAAATAACAGTAGTCTAAGTAAAATGGAAGTTTCTAGCCAGTAGCAGGCCGTGCAGGATTGGCATGAGGCTTAGCTCCACAAGCTCTCAAGCACACGGTGACTCCCATCTCCCCATTGGACCGTGCCTGCGGTGTGGCCTGCATCTCTGTGCCTCAAGGTGGTGCTCCAGTTGTCACCACCCTGCCCCAAAACTCAAGATGGAAGAGGCTAGAAGAAGGAGCCAGGGAAAGTCTACCAACCAAAATTTCAGGAGGGTTTCTGGAACACAACACCCTGTTCAGTCTATTGACCAGAAAACTTGGTCACATACCACCCTTCATTACAAGAAAGGTGAGGTGTGGCCATGAGCCATTTGAAAGTTCTGTTACACTTGGACATGACACCCAAAGTACATCCCATGACCAACAACATTTATTAAATTGGACTTTATCAAAATTAAAAACTTCTTCTCTGCAAGAGACACTGGTAAGAGAATGAAGCAACAAGCTACAAACTGGGGAGAAGTATTTGCAAGTCACATACATGACATAGGATATGTATCCAGAATACATGAAGGATTCTCAAACTCAAACATCAAGAACACAAGTCCATTTTAAAAATTGGCAAAAGGCATGAACTCAAGAGGATGCAGAAGAGGATATATGGATGGCAAAGAAGCTCATGAAAAGATGCCCAACATCATTAGCTATGAGGGAAATGCAAATTAAAACCACAGTGAGGCTAGGCGTTGTGGCTGACACCTGCAATCCCAGCACTTTGGGAGGTGGAGGCGGGCGGATCCCAAGGTCAGGAGATTGAGACCATCTGGGCCAACATGGTGAAACCCTGTCTCTACTAAAAATACAAAAAAAAATAGCCAGGCATGGTGGTGAGTGCCTGTAGTCCCAGCTACTCGGGAGGCTGAGGCAGGAGAATCACTTGAACCCGGGAGGTGGAGGTTGTAGTGAGCTGAGATCACGCCACTGCACTCCAGCCTGGGTGACAGAGTGAGACTCTGTCTCAAAAAAAAAAAAAAACAACAACACACAGTGAGATACCAACATCCATCAAGTTAGCACTGCATGGGCTCGCTCATGTGGAAGCTTTAAAAAGCTGATCTCATAGAAGTAAAAAGTGGAACAGAGGATACTGGGAGCTGGGAGGGATTGGGGAAAGGGATAGATAGGGAGAGATTTGTTAAAGGATACAGGTAAATAGGAGGAATAAGTTCTAATGTTCTATGCCACTGTAGGATGACTATAGTTTACAATAATACATAATACAGTTTCAAATAGCTAGAAGGAAAATATTGAATGTTCCCAAGACAAATGATAAATATTTGAGATGATGGATATGCTAATTACTCTGATCTGATACATTATATGTATAAAAATATCACTATATCCCCTGAAAAAGAACAATTGTTGTCAGTTTAAAAACAAAAATATAAGGATTTTTTAAAAATGGCCTAAATGAAAAAGACAGACAATACCAAGTGCTGACGAGGATACAGAGCTACTGGATCTTTTATAGGAACATAAATTGGTGTGGCCACTCTGAAAAAGATTTGGCACTGTCTTATAAAGTGAAATATCTATCAGCCATGTGACTCAGCAGGTGCATTCCTGGGTACATAAACCCCTGTGTTCACACAACAACCTGTGTGTTGTGAATGTTTTAGCAGCTCTGTGCATAATAACCCCAAACTGGAAACTTTCTTCAGCAAATGAACAGATAAAATGTGGTATATCCAGACAATGAACTATTACTCAACAATGAAAAGGAATGGATTTTTTTTAACTTTTATTTTAGGTTCGGAGGTACATGTGAAAGTTTGGTATATAGGTAAACTTGTGTCACAGTGGGGGGGGGGTTGCCTTACAGGTTATTTCATCCCCTTGGTATTAAGCCCAATACCGAATAGTTATCTTTTCTGCTCCTCACCCTCCTCCCACCCTCCACCTTCAAGTAGACCCCATTTTCTGTTTTTCTCTTCTTTGTGTCCACATGTTCTCATCATTTAGCCCTGACTTATAATTGAGAACATGTGGTATTCGGGCCTCCAGCTCTATCTATGTTCCTGCAAAAGACATGATCTCATTTTTTTATGGTTGCATACTATTCCATGGTATATATGTACCACATTTTCTTTATCCGGTCTGTCAATTATGGGCATTTAGTTTGATTCCATGTCTTTGCTATTGTGAATAGGTCTGCAGTGAACATTTGTGTGCATGTGTCTTTATGGTAGAATGATTTATATTCCTCTGGGTATATACCCAGTAATAGGATTGGTGGGTTGAATGGTAGTTCTACTTTTAGCTCTCTGAGGAATTGACATACCACTTTCCACAATGGTTGAACTAATTTACACTCCCAATAACAATATATATGTGTTCCCTTTCTCTGCAACCTCACCAGCATCTGTTATTTTTTTACTTTTTAATAAATAGCCATTCTGACCAGTATGAGATGGTATCTCACTATGATTTTGATTTGCATTTCTCTAATGCTCAGTGATATTGAGCTTTTTTTTCGTATGCTTGTTGGCCACGTGTATATCTTCTTGAGTGTCTATTCATGTCCTTTGCCCACTTTTTTTTTGTTTGTTTGAGATGGAGTTTTGCTGTTTGTTGCCCTGGCTGGAGTGCAGTGGCACAATCTTGGCTCACTGCAACCTCCGCCTCCTGGGTTCAAGCAATTCTCCCATCTCAGCCTCCCAAGTAGCTGGGATTACAGGTGCCTGCCACCACACCCAGCTAATTTTTGTATTTTTATTAGAGATGGGGTTTCACTGTGTTGGCCAGGCTGGTCTTGAGCTCCTGACCTCAGGTGATCCCCCTGCTTCAGCCTCCCAAAGTGCTGGGATTATAGGCATGAGCCACTATGCCCTACCTGCCCACTTTTTAAAAAAGTTGTCTGTTTTTCTGTTGTAAATTTGTTTAAGTTCCTTATAGATGCTGGACATTAGACTTTTATCAGATGCATAGTTTGCAAATACTTTCTCCCATTCTGTAGGTTGTCTGTTTACTCTGTTAATAGTTTCTTTTTCTGTGCAGAAGCTCTTTAATTAAATCCCATTTGTCAATTTTTGCTTTTGTTGTGATTGCTTTTGGTGTCTTTGTCATGAAATCATTGCCTCTTCTTTTGTCTAGAATGGTATTGCCTAAGTTGTCTTCCAGGATTTTCATAGTTTTGGATTTTACATTTCAGTCTTTAATCTGTTCTCAGTTAATTTGTGTATATGGTGTAAGGAGGGGGTCCAATTTCAGTCTTCTGCATATGACTAGCCAGTTATCCCCCACCATTTATTGAATTGGCAGTCTTTTCCCCATTGCTTTTGTTAGCTTTGTCAAAGATAGGGTGGTCTTGGGTGTGCAGCCTTATTTCTGGGCTCTCTATTCTGTTTCATTGGTCTGTGTGCCTGTTTTTGTACCAGTACCATGCTGTTTTGGTTACTATAGCCTTGTAGTATAGTTTGAAGTCAGGTAACATGATGCCTCCAGCTTTGTTATTTTCACTTAAAATTGCCTTGGCTATTCGGGTTCTTTTTTGATTCCATATGAATTCTAAAATAGTTTTTTCTAGTTCTATGAAGAATGTTGTGGTAGTTTGATAGGAATAGCGTTGAATCTGTAAATTGCTTTGGGCAGTATGGACATTTTAATGATATTGATTCTTCCTATTCATGAGCATGGAATGGTTTTCCATTAGTTGTGTCTTCTCTGATTTCTTTGAGCAGTGTTTTTGTAATTCTCATTCTAGAGATCTTTCACCTCCCTGACCTTCCTGATTTGGCTCTTGGCTTGGCTGTTGTTGGTGTATATGAATGCTGGTAATTTTTGTACATTGATTTTGTATCCTGAAACTTTGCTGAAGTTGTTTATCAACTGAAGGAACTTTTGGGCCCAGACTATGGGGTTTTCTAGATACAGAATCATGTCTTCTGCCCACAGGGGTAGTTTGACTTCCTCTCTTCCTATTTGGATGCCCTTTATTTCTTTCTCTTGCCTGATTGCCTTGGCTAGGACTTCCAATACTATGCTGAATAGGACTGGTGAGAGAGGGCATCCTTGTCTTGTGCCAGTTTTCAAGGGGAATGCTTCCAGCTTTAGCCCATTCAGTATGATGTTGGCTGTGGGTTTGTCAAAGATGGCTCTTATTATTTTGAGGTATGTTCAAAAGGAATTGATCACTGATACATGAAACACTGTGGGTGAATCTCAAAAGCATTATGCTGAGAGAAAGAAACAGTCCCAAAAGGTCACATAGTCTGTGGTTCCATGTGTATGGCATTCTTAATAAGACAAAACTCCAGTTGATAAGAAAAGATCACTAGAGGGTAGGGGTTGGGGCGGGTGGGTTCTGGCTATAAAGGGACAGTCCAGGGAGTGCTTTGGGTGATAGACCCAGGCCATATCCTGACTGAGTACAGGTTATGTTAATCTATACATGTGTTAAATTCATGGATTTATTCATCTCGAAAAACATCAGCTTTACCATAGAAAGCTCTGTTACTAGGCTGGGTATTGTGGCTCATGCCTGTAATCCCAATACTTTGGGAGGCTGAGGCAGGAGGATCACCTGAACCTAGGAGGTCAAAGCTGCAGTGAGCCATAGTTGTGCCACTGCCCTCCAGCCTGGGCAATAGAGCAAGACTGTCTCAAAAACAGAACAAAACAAAAAAAATGATTACTGTGGCAGAAAAGAGGCGTGGTGATAGTGAGGGAGGATGGGGGTAACTGGATAATCATCTGTACCTCATTTACCAAGGTATCCCCTTTGTTGGGCTGTGGCAGGGTTTCTCAAACCCTGGCGCTGCTCACATTTGGGGCTGGGTGACTCTCTGTTGTGAGCTCTCCTGTGCCTTGTAGGGGCTTATAGCATCCCTGGCCTCTACCCACCAGAGGTCAGCAGTGTCCCCCAGCCTGCAGTTACGACAAACAAAAATGTCTCCAGACATGGCCCCATGTCCACAGGAGCAAGGCATCACTGGTTGAGAATCACTGGCTAGTCTGAGTATGTTTCAATTACTTACAACTAAATAACTTTCCATTGGTTGTTTCCTTTCTCAGAGAACCCCTTGCTTTCTGTCTGTCTCCCTTGCCTCTTTGTGACAACTGCCAAAGAATTTGCAAGGTGTAAGCTGAGATGCCTGAGGACAGGGTCCTCCAGGGCACATGAGCCTGTGAAAAGGAGCTTCTGCTCCACCACATGGATGGGGGAGGGCCCTCACCTTCTTCATATCCTCTCTCCACACCCATGTTACCCCATACTCATAACTTGGCAGAGGAAGACCAACTCCAGGCAGTTATTGGTTCCAACAATAGGCCGACATTTTACTTACATCTTAAGCCCGAGGTATTTCCCTTGGCTCATTTTAGAGCTCAGAAAAGCCATTCCACTATTTAAATATGGAAGAGTAACATATTTTAATAATCACACCCCGGGGCATAGTTTTTCCCGTTGCATGAAAAAATAATGGTCAAAACAGCCCGCAGCCAATTGCAGAATTATGTAAAAGTAATGAAAAGAAATCAGAACCCACACACCTTCCATCATGCTAGACCACCTTTGCTGTCTTGCTAAATTTTCTGCTTCACACACTTTCTAGCCCAGGATAAAGATTGTGGATGAGTTCACATCTTTAAAGAGCTTTGCCTATTCCAAAGGTGTCTTAGGAGGCTGAGTTAGAGAAGTACCAGTCAGTTGTCTTTAACCTAAGGACCAGCAGTGGAGTTTCCTGGATCATCTGAACATCAGGGAAAGATCACAGGTTACTTTAGGACAGAGGGTTGCAGACTCTGGTCTGGTAAGTAAATGATGGAACAGGCTGCAGTCAGCTAGGTAGAGAGCCCGTGCCCAGTCTGGAGACTGAAGTGCCTTCTTTCATCTACATAATTGTTACCATGTGGGAATCGGGGCCTGGTATAGCACATTTTATGTTTTCAATGGAACTTTTAACCAGAATCTTTATTTGACCCCTTCTACTTTGTAAATGCTGCAATAAATTCAGACTGAAAAGAACAAATCTGTAATCGAGGTATATTCTGGGGTTCACCAATTTGTGACTTCTCCAGCACCTCAACCCCTTGAAAGTCAACTCTGCAGGAATTAGATAGTTGGACCTAGAGAGGGAACCCTTTCCTACCAGAAAGGGTGGTGTGATCATTCTCCATTCATTTCCTGTTTCTTCCTGATCTGCCAAGGTCCCTCCCAACTGACCTTTCTGTTTCCTCTGTTGCCCAACGAAGGTCAGAGTCATTCCCTTCTCTCCACTGTTGAACTAAATTAAGAAGGAACTTTTCCATAGGAACTTTTTCAGTTTGACTCTTATCACAGAAGCAAGGAAAATATGCTTAAGCCAAAAAGCCCAAGTAAAGAAAGCAGGGTAGGAAGTTGTGTGGATAGAATGATCACATTTATTATGTAAAGATCATAACCAAGAAATTGCACACAAAAGTACAACGAGAAGGGAACACAGCAAAATATTGACAGTGGTTAACTCTGGGCATGGGAATAGCGACTGTTGATCCCCATCAACTTTCTTGTATGTTTCATGCTGGGAATGTGCTGTTACTAATTTATAATGGAACACATTTTTTTAAAGGAAATCTTACTTGGAAACTAAATGAGAAACATTTGAAAACAGAATGTTCAATAGTGACATTTAAAGAGCATCGATTCTTTGGTCGATAATCACAAGTGTTTTTTTTAACTTATGCAGTGGTAGGACATCTGATTTTAGCTGATCTAAAGGAAAAAACAGACTTGTCCCCTCCTCTCCATCCCTTAGATGAGATTGTTGGCAGGGAAACTAGAGGTGCAGAGAGGCTGGGCTTGACGTTTCTCCTTGGAGTTGTAATAAGGAGGGATTGGAACTTGGACATTTTACTTAGGAGCAATGTCCAAGCTGACCGTTAGACACAAGGATGGAACCGTTGCTTTAAGGGGTTATTCCTTCCGTGAGTATGTAAAGGAGTTGGAGACTGGGAGTCCCTGCTGTAAAAGTGGAAAAATAATAGTGCTCACTAATGCAGTTTGTGTGCTTTGGGTCATGCCCCATTGGGAACCAGCCTCTCCCCTGGGTGAGCTGCAAATGGCTATGGTCACTGGAGTCTTTGGGGCATGAGACGTTCTGCCCTAGGTTAGACAACTCCATTTACGTCTTCACATTAAATATAGGCAGTTTGGTGCACTTGGTTCTTTTAAGCTGGCAGCAAAGGAATTTGAATAAACTCATCAGCTCTGTCCACATTTGGATTTTCCAGGATGATTTCCCAAACCACTTGGAACAATGAAGTGTGCCCTGACTTGTTTGCCACTGGATCTCAGCATAGAAGACCAGAGATTGGTTGGTTACCCCGGTGCAGGCACCACATTGACGCCCTGGTGGTGGCCAGGCCCTGACTTTTTTAGCTGAGTAAAGATTTGTTCTCTTCCCGAGGATTGATGGATTCCTTCCAGAAGGCCGAATCCTCATACCACTGATAGAGAACTTGCTTTATGCCAGGACCATTTGTTAACTGATTTTAGGGTTGAGGGAGGCACTATTGTTGTTTGCATTTTACTGATGAGGAACTAAAGCACAGAGAGGTTAAGTGACTTGCAGATGGTCACACAGCAGGTAACTGGTAGAGCTGGGGTTTTAACCCAGGCGGTGTTCTCCAGAGTCCTTGGTCTTGGGAAAATGGCTAATGGTTCACATTACACCTCAAAGCCTGATTGATCCATTGTCATAGGCCAAGTTCACATTTTACTCATTACAGTGACCAAGGATGTGTATAAACACATGCAGCCGAAAGAAGGTCTGAGGGTTTGCCTGCCAGTACATTTACAGACACACAGCTTTAATCAGTATCTACTTTGAAACAGACCAAATGTCAAGGCGACCAACAAAGCCTGTGAATTAGGAATGCCTCTCAGTGGGTGGTTTATAGCTCAGAGTTAGGGAAAAAAAGCAGCATAAACTGTGATAAGCTGAGATGGAGAGAAAAGCCAGAAACCTCACTCCAACATCATCTTATTTTAATAATTATCATGATCCCATTAATACAAGAATATTTGGTACCTAATTTTTTTTATTTGTGCTTTGTAATGCAGTGTGCATTGGTGGAATGACATTAAAGAGAAGAAAGTAAAGGTTAGGGAGACACCATTTATAGAAAAGCCAGGTACAGGGCTTAGCACCTAAATTCTACCTCATTTAATCTCCTTAACTCTCCCATGACAGTGGGTGCTGGTATCATTCCCCTTCTTTCCCCCCGCCCCGCCCTTTTTTTTTAACTGATAAGGCAACTGAAGCCCAGAGAAGTTTAGTAATTTTCCCATAGTCACACAGCAAGTAATTGACAGAAGTTACTGTATTTATGGGTGTGTGTATGTGGAAAAAAGTAGGCCAGCAGGTTTTGCGGGCCGTGCTCAGTCATATAAAATTATGCCAAATACATATTAAAAATTTACAAGAAACATTAAACCAAATACACATTAAAGACTTACGGGTGGGCGCCATGACTCACACCTGTAATCCCAGCAGGTGGAAGGATTACTTGAGCCCAGAAGTTCAAGACCAGCCTGGACAATATAGCAAGACCTCATCTCTACTAAAAATTAAAAAATTACCCAGGCAGGGTGCCATGCACCTGTTGTCCCAGCTACTCAGGAGCCTGAGGCAGGAGGATGGCTTGAACCCAGGAGTTGAACCTGCAGTGAGCCATGTTCGTGCCACTGCACTCCACACTCCAGCCTGGGGGATGGAGCGGAACCCTGCCTCAAAAACAGACAGATAAACAAAAAAGACATAATGGGACCGAGAGTCAACAGAAGGGTTTTCTGATATTGTATATGAGAATATAGCTCTACTTTCAATATCTTTTGACTAAGAAAAATCCAACTAACATGGAGGCTATGATAATTCAATGTTGCTTTACATAAATTTGCATTTTATTAGTCAGCGGGTTCCTGATGCATTGAAAACCATGCACATGTTTCTATTGAAGGTATCTCATTAACCTACCTACAGGTAGTACTTGGTGCTTTTCTAGATTTTTGGACCATGAAATTAACACCAAGGGCCTGATGGCATACATGGCTCCCCAGGTTGGAAGCAAGTGGTTTAGGAAATCAAAGAGAAAAAAAATTGAATACTGACTTTCCCAAATGCTACCCATGCATATAGAGCAAGAGAGTGTGGTAGAGGGAGAGGAGAACCTACCTCCTCAGTGACTTTCCTAAAACTCCATGAACCTCAAGAATTCGGAGAAAGTCACTCAAGCACATTCAACACATGTTCAACCCAAGAGCATCGTTAAGATAAAATCGTGTGTTCTCTAAATGACCAAACTAGGCATTGCAATTATAGCACAAACACTTCCTGGTAATTCCTCATCTCATTTTCAACTTGCCATGCTTGGCTCTGTGAGCCTTTGAGAGAAAGAAGCCATTGTTGAAAATGGAATGTGATTTTGACTAACTCCAGTGTTAAGGAGAAATATTTAGACTTACTTTGATGGCAGGAAGTCATATAGCCTTCTCCATTCTGGGGATGGAGGGGTGCGTGGGGGATCTCTATTCCGGTGAGTTTCTTGTCAGTTTGCCTGTAATGACTGGGGAGGTTTTCTTTAACTTTGACATCTGTCTCCCCTGGTATTTAGCAGGGATCGGAGGAATAGTGGATAATATGTGAGAGGTCAGCCTGTCTCCTCCTAACTTTTTCTACCAGGCAGGGGAGGTTATTTGTGAATCATTAGAGGGCAGGGTTTAGCCCCAGACTGGTCACTGGAACGATGAATGTTTCTACAAGCAGGAATCACCTGGTACAAAACCATTGACTCAGTCTTCAGGGTTTTAGTCTGTGGAAGCATCGTTGAAAAGAACAGTGTTTGATTTGATTTATTTTCCAAAATTTTGACTGGGGCTTTTTTTTCCCCGGAGAATAATTGCAGGGTCTAAAATGAACCGTGTGAGCTCTAGTATTAGAAGAAAAGAAAGCGTAATTTAGCTCATAAGGTTTTATGGTTGGTTAATGTGTCTTAGTCTGCTCTGATTAAATGGCCAATGTGGCTAAATCTGGAAGCACCCTACTCACCTTTTTAACTTCTTCACATAATAGACGGGTAGTTTGAATAACACCAATGATCCCACATGATCCTTTTGGGATGGAAATAGTCCCTGTAAGGAGAAAATCATTGAGCAGTTTGTAGTTTTTCAAATTTTACCTTCTTTTGCCTTAAATTAATTCCTACAGAACAGGACATTTTGGTACTGAAATGAGGTCTGTGCAGGGCAGATCACCAGACCATATGTGAGGACCTGCTTCAGGAATGAAAAATCAAAACCAAAACAAGCTAAGCAGGAGAAGACAAATTCTGTTCAGGACACTGCATCTTTATGTTTGCAAGGACTTAGCCCAGGCATGTAATTTTGATCCTGTTATAAATCTATGACAAGTGCTCTTCACTTTAAACAACTGGAGGCATCCCTGAAAAGTTGTGATATTTTAACCCAATTTGCTTTCATTTAAAATTGCCATTTCAGAGTCATCATATTATCTTCACTCTTCATTATTTTTCAATTGACTGCAGCTTAGAATTTTTTCTACCTTCTTCCTCCTCCTGTTTCTCTGTCTCAGCATCATGTATTTATGTGTTGGTTCGTTCAACCACCCACCCATCCATCTGCCTATCCTTCCACCCACTCATCCACCTATCCGCCTATCTACCTATCTGCCTATCCATCCACCCACCCACTCATCCATCCACCTATCCATCCACCCACCCATCCACCCATCCACCTGTCCATCCACCCACCTACCCATCTACCTATCCATCCATCTACCTATCCATCCATCCACCCATCCATCCATCCACCCACCCATCTACCTATCTATTCTCCCACCCATCCACCTATTCACCCATCCACCTATCCATCCACCTACACACTCATCCACCTATCTACTCATCCACCCATCCACCCATGCACCCACTCATCCACGCATACACCCACCCATCCATCTATCCACCCACTCATTCACCCGTCCATCCACCCACCCATCCATCTACCCATCCATGCACCCATTCATTCACCCACCCATCCATCTATCCACCCATCCATTCATCCACCCATCCACGCATCCAGAAAACATTTCATGCCTATGTGCCAGGCCATACACACCAGTTTAATGATTTTCAATTTGGGGAGATTTTGTTACCCTGTCCTCAGGGCAACTGGGGACATTTTTGGTTGTCACAGCTGGGGAGAGAGGGGTTGCCACTGGCATCTGGCAGGTGGAGTTCAAGGATGCTGCTACTCATACTGCAGGGCTCAAGAAAGCTGGCCTAAATGTAATATGTCAAGGTGGAGAAATTCCGCTGACTCCGAGGTAAATAACTGAGTTCCTGACCATATGAAACTTACAATCTTGCAGGGGAAGTGGACAGATAAACAGGGAAATGGTGCTGATGCTGCTGGTGAGGTCATAGGTGTTTGTGGTCATTTCTCCTTTGGAGGGTGGTTCAGAAACATGTCCATTCATGGATCTATGAAAAAAATTCTTCTCTGGAGAGGTCCAGTGGGAATTGGAAAGTGAGGCAAAGAGGCTAGATGAACAAAGGGCCACAGGTGTAGGTTTGGGACACATTGTGGGGGCCGAAATTTGGAACACTGAATGAGGCAGAGGTAAGCTCAGACGCCTGCAGGTGCCAGGGATGGTGGCAAGGGTAGCAACAAGCGGCAGCTGATCCAGCTCACTGGGACGTGTTGGGGTCCATGGAGACAGTGGGGTCCCTGAAGGAGGCAGTGGCCACCCAGCCCCAGTCAGCTGGCTCCATCTGAGAATGTAGACCCGGGGAGGCCAGACCCATCTCATTTTTCCGTAAAAGCTGGAAGCCCGGACTTTGTAGGAAATCTTCTGAGATTTAAATGTTTATAACTCATCTCATATTTGTTTAAAAGGATGAAAAAAAAAAAAAAACACTGTTCAAACCAAACAAAACACACTCGTGGGCCACATCCCTCAGGGTTTTGACCTCCGTTCTCGGGATAAAATGATTCAAGGCTTGTAATGCCAACATGGTGCCTGGGAGACAGTAGGCGTTCAATAAATATTGGTTAAGAGTGAGTAAAGGTTAAGTCAGAATCTGGCAATAAACTGTGAAGAGCACCTAAGGGTTCTCTAAAATGAATACTTTACCTACATCAGGCTTTCCCAACCACAGCGCTATTGGCACTGGGGCCACACCCTTCTCTGTTGGCGGGGCTGCCCTGCGAACTGTAGCATGTTTAGCAGCATCCCTGGCCTCCACCTACCAGATGCCAGGAGCATTCCCTTTCCTCTCCCCACAATTATAACAACCAAAAATATCTCCAGGCCAGGCATGACGGCTCACGCCTGTAATCCCAGCACTTTGGGAGGCCAAGGTGGGCGTATCACCTGAGTTCAGGAGTTCAAGACCAGCCTGGCCAACATGGTGAAGCCCCTGTCTCTACTAAAAATACAAAAAATTCGCCGGGCGTGGTGACAGGTGCCTGTAATCCCAGCTACTCAGGAGGCTGAGGCAGAAGAATTGCTTGAATCCAGGAGGTAGAGGTTGCAGTGAGCCGAGATTGTGCCATTGCACTCCAGCCTGGGCAAAAAGAGCGAGACTTTGTCTCCAAAAATAAAATAAAATAAATCTCCAGACATTGCCAGCAATGTACTTGAACAGCAAGTTACAAGTTAACTCAATGCCATGAGGACTTTGCTGTAGTCTGTTGGTGGACAGCCAGCCACAGGTAGAGAACCCGAAAAGAGGTCCCTAAATCCCCCCATTGCCTCTCATGCTCTGCTTTATCAGTCCCGGGGGGGAACCAAGAGGAGGAGAGGAGTTTCACGCAAAATAGTCCCCCATTTAAGAATCACTCACCTAAATTTACCTGTCTCCTTCCCACCCCAGCCCCCACATTTCCAGGTCACATAGTGAGCCTCCTCTGCAGTGGAGAGCAGAGATGTTCACCCCAGGATGGGCATCCAGGCTCCTCCTCCCTGGACAGAGGTCACTTTGCGGCTCTGCTGCTTTTGAGGCCTTTGGGATTTAGTCTTCCAGGCCCAGTTGCTTCTTGGGTTAATGTTGACAGAAGCACTGTGCGAGACTGGACATGCTGGCAGCTTCTCACACCTCCAGCCCACTAATTGGAAAAGGGCTGGAGGAATAGTCCCCTCCTCTCCAGGGATGCCAGCCTGGCCCCTGTGTCCACAGGTACAAGGAGGACACTGTCTCACCCAGGTCTTGGGTGGAATCAGAAATTAAAGGAACAGGGGGATTCTGGAGCAGCTGTTCATTTTGTTGAACAAGAGTAGCTGGGGGGCCCACTGACCCAGACAAGTGGTTCTCAAACTTGAGTGAGCCCGAGAACCTCCTGGAGGGCCTGTTAAGCTTTGGGACAGGGAGTTGGACCCAGCCCACGGTTACTGACTCAGAAGGTCTGGGCCAGGGGTCTCAGAATTTATGTGTTCCTAGGTGCTGCTGCTGCCGACCTAGGGGCTGCACTTTGTGAACCCTCATCTGGCCTCTAGTGAAGGCTCCAAACCCCTTCCTCTATCCGGTTTCTCCCCAAGGCAGAGAAAGGAGGATGGGAGGCGAGGGGTTTAGGAACCCATCTCCTCTGCCCTTTCTGGGTTCTCTACCTGTCCTCTCACAGACCACAGCAAGTCTTAATGGCATTGGGTTAAATTGTAACTTGTTCTGCAAGTACGAGCCTGGTTCGATAAAGTAAATTTATATCTCTACTGGCTTCTTCTTTTTGTAATTATTTTTCTTGTCCCTTTGATAATGTAGCACATTCAGATGGGTCTCCCGGTCATTAGAGTGAATTAGTGAAATCCCTCTTTATGGGTTTTTGTTTGTTGGAGCTTAACAGAGGTGGTTTAAATCACCAGCCGTCAGAATTGCCTTCTCCAGCAAGTGCTTGGATAATGCTTCATTATAAGCAGGCTTAGCTGCTGCGACAGATATAGATTAGAACAATTTGCTTCTCTGCTGATGGGGAAACTGTGACATGACATTTTGGTGGCTCTGGTACAGAGCTGTTTTCCGGAAAGGAAAAGCCTCTTGTACTTCTGCATCTACCAAATAATTTAGCTTTGTATGCTTACATGCTGCTACGGGTCTAGGGGTGGGAAGTGTGCCGAACCCCTATTGACTCCAGTGGGGATGGCACCAGGTTCAAGCGGCCAAAGAAGAGACCCAGAGTCAGCAAATGAGACACAGGGTTTTATTGGAGGTTTACATACAGTGGAGAGAGTCCAGCAGTGGTGTGCTGGGCAGAGGAGCTGCAACAACTTTCTAAAGGCATGCAGCTTATACAGCATTTTCACTTAGCACCCTCCCCTTAACAACCTCTGCCCAGCAACCTTCATTCAACCCACACTTCAACCCTCCATCCCCTGGACAGCCTGTGTTCCATGGGACGGGATGGGGGCTCAGATGTTCCTCAGAGACAAGGAATGAATCTCCGGGATGACCACTCCCAGATTCCCTAGCTCAGGACGCACTTTCAGGTGCATCTGCCATACAAGGTCACTCTTGGGGTGTACTTAAGATATTGCTGTCAGATGCATTTGCCATCAGGGCGGGAGCTGCTTTTTCAGAGTCAGGTGACCCACTTATCCCAATTTGCTTGGGACTTTTCTGGTTTCATCAGTGACAGTTTCTGGTCTCAGAAGCCTTAGTTCCATATAACCCAGACAGTGGGGTCAGCCTAGCTCAGAGGAGGATATTGGCTGGAAACTCCAGGCAGGCAGAGTTCAGAAGTCTCAAGATACCAGCAATTGCCACCTAGTTTTGAGTACTTACATGCCAGATGCTTAATCCTCATGTCTCACATTGTATTAGTCCATTCTTGCATTGCTCTCAAGAACTACCTGAGATTGGGTCATTTATAAAGAAAAGAGGTTTAATTGACTCACAGTTCTACAGGCCCTAAAGGAAGCATGGCTAGGGAAGCCTCAGGAAACTTACAATCATGGCAGAAGGCGAAGGGGAAGCAGGCACAGTCTTACATGGCTGGAGTAGGAGGAAGATAGCCAAGGGGAAGGTGCTACACACTTTTAAACCACCAGATCTCGTGAGAACTCACTCACTATCACGAGAACAGCAAGGGGGAAATTCATCCCCATGATCCAAGCACCTCCCCACCAGGCCTCTCTTCCAACACTGGGAATTACAATTCAAGAGGAGATTTGGGCAGAGTCACAAATTTAAACCATATCACATACCAACCTTCAAACAATGCAAAGTCGTGCTATTAAACCATTTTACAGGCCAGGAAACTGAAGCTGGGGGAGATTCCTTTAGCCGGCAGAATGATTCTGGCCACTAAAGGGCACAGCCAGGTCACCAACCTAGGTATGTCTTCTTCAAAGCCCATAGTTTGAGGCAGCAATCTCAGCTCACTGCAACCTCTGCCTCCTGGGTTCAAGTGATTCTTCTGCCTCGGCCTCCCGAGTGGCTGGGATTAGAGGTGTGCGCCACCACACCTAGCTAATTTTGTATTTTCAGTAGAGACAGGGTTTCTTCATGTTGGTCAGGCTGGTCTCGAACTCCCGACCTCAGGTGATCTGCCTGCCTTGGCCTCCCAAAATGCAGGGATTACCGGCGTGAGCCACCATGCCTGGCTGGAAGAGGCTTCTTAAAATGCAGATTGCTGGACCTAGAGCTTCTGCTACAATGTATCAGGGCTAAGCTCCAAGGATTTGCATTTCTCACAAGTTTCCCGGTGACGCTGATGCTAGTGGCCCGGGGACTACACTTTGGGGGCACCTAAATACCACCCCACTCGGGCTGTGTGAGTTGCCACCTTGGTCGCACTGAAGACCTGAAGTTTAGGAGACATCTCCCTATCATGGGCCTTCCTAAAGGGTGGGATTTGTGCAGTGCTGTCATGAAGACTGGGGGATCTCGGGCTGTGTCTTGGGCTCAGGACCGGACATGTGTTAAGCTCCTTGAGACGGGGACAAAGTCCCTCGTGATCCCAGATGAACCTTCCCCGTCCCCCAGAGCACAGCCTGGAACCCAGTAGGCTCTCAGCAGAAATTATGGAATGAATGAGATTCTCCCTGCCTCCTGCTCCTAGTGTTCGTTTGTTTGTTTGTTTGTTTGTTTGTTTTTAGTTAGTCTCCTGCTCCTAGTTTTTTTTTTTTTTTTTTGGTTAGCCCAAGACAAAGCTGGATTCTTGCTCAGGTGACACTCATGCCACGTGAAGTGATCCGTCTTGAGATCAAGGCGTGGAGTCCATAGGCACATGGCAGTGCAAGCACCTGGCGCTGGTGTCCCAGACCCTGGAAAAGTCAGCGTCCTTAGGCAAAGCAATTGCATCTGGAGTCTTGTCCTGACCTGTGTGCAGTAGGGCTGGGGAACCCCTAGTGGGGAGCTGGAAGGGGAAATTTCCAAGGCGGTTGTCAGGAGTGGAATCACAGCATTTATAAAACCCCGACAGAACTGGAGCGGGACCTGCCACATCTTGGCCCTGTGACCTTGGGTGAGTTTTTTCAAATTCTCTGTGCCTAGGGACCTGGGATGATACAGAAATTGTGTTTGGGACATAGTAAGCACTAAATAAATGTAAGCTGATATTTTTATTTATCACTATTTATTCTTCACTGTTTCACCACCTCTGAGCCTCAGTTCCTCTATCTGTGAATGGGAGTAAAATTCCTTCTCTGTGGGAAGGGACGGTTATGTGAACCAATGTGTGCAAAGTATTGTGTACACAGCCTGGGTCCTAGAAAGTCCTCGATAAATGTCATCTGGCCTCAGCACTTATAACCTTTCTAGGTCAAAGTCTTTTGAGAATCTGATAAAAACTGTGGACTTGGAAAAAATATGTGTATATGAGACAACATTTTCCACTTCGGGACAGGGAGTTTGGCTCTCTAAGCCATCTCTTGAATTAGATTTAGAATCTCTGCAGTGGACAGGAACTCACTTAGGCTAGTGTCCACTGGTGAGTTCTCTGCATCCCCACATTCCCTCGCCCCACCCCAGACTCCCTGCATATGAAGCCCCCAGTATCTTCACTACCAGGTTTCTCCACTGCATGCTGCTTTAGGGCACTCCCAGCAGGATATAATTTATTGTAATTCACACAGAAATGTTTAAGAAACTGGCAAGAGCTTCCACTTTGACCTGCTCTCACGTTATTTATGTTTTAAAAGAGGCTGCCAGGGCTGGGAGCAATGGCTCACGCCTGTAAACCCAGCACTTTGAGAGGCTGAGGTGGTTGGATCACATGAGGCTACAGTTCGAGACCATTCTGGCCAACATGGTGAAACCCCATCTCTACTAAAAATACAAAAATTAGCTGGGTGTGGTGGTGCACGTCTGTGATCCCAGCTACTTGGGAGGCTGAGGCACAAGAATTGCTTGAACCCGGTTGTAGTGAGCCGGGATTGCGCCACTGCACTCCAGCCTGTGTGACAGAGCGAGACTCTTGTCTCAAAATAAAATAAAATAAAATATAAATAAATAAATAAATAAATACATAAATACATAAAAGAGGCTGCCAGGAAAGGACAGAATCTAGTCAAAGGAATGTATTACAAATGGTGGAACTGGAATTAGACGGTTCTATCAATCAGTCAGGCGAGGAGATGGCCTTTTAACCTTGATGAAATCTAGGACACTGTGGGGTTTTATGGGAGAGTAACATGGGGGGAACTACTGGGAAGATAAGGGAAGAAAAATCATCAGTTACGTAGCCTCTCTGCTCACCTTTAAGTCCAAAGAGTTCCTTTTCCTTTGCTATCTCCGTAGGTAGCACTTTATGTTGCGTTTTTTGTAATCAGAGGAAACCGGTGACACCATAAACTTCTAGAAAGTCAACCACCACCTTGGTTCTGTCTGGGAAAGTAAAATTTTATGTTTTCCATAAATACAAGATGAAGACAGCATTCAAAGCCTATCCCTGAATTGGATAGATCATTTTAAAGTGAGTTTGCTGCATTTAGAAACCATGATCCCTATTGGCCCGACAACAAGGCAATTTTCATATCAGGCAGGCCCTGGCATCTGGGGAGACTGGCTGTTTTCTTTGTTGCCAGGGAAATCATTTCAAAATGGAAAAACCCCTGAATCCCAGCCCCCAACAATCCTCAAAACAATACACATTCTTTAAAAAAAAAAAAAGCTGAACAACAAAACAATAGATAACACAAACCCCAAGACATTACTGTACACTAGAAAGGTTTTTTTTTTTTTCCCAACTGAAGGGATGAAAGGGCATCATAATTTTGTTTTCAAATGTGTTTAAGAACCTGTTATTAAAACGGAATTAAACCCAAGTCCCAGGGCAGTCGCTCTGCGACTACCGGGAGATAATCTTGATAATGCGATTAGGGCCTGCTTGTATGGGGCTGGGAGGGGAAGGGAAGGCGAGATGCCCAAGCGGGAGCTCTACTAAGTCACCTGCAACTGCCCATGCCCGAACACAGACGCCTCGATCTCCCCATGACTGGACAATGGACCTCTGCTCTTGGGGGCTACCAGTAGGTGCTTGAAACAGTAAGACGAACAATAACATTTATTGACGGCTCCCTACAAGCTGTGCTAAAGTCTCACATGTATTTTCTCCTTTCTGTTCTGCAAGGCAGATACTGTCATAGACACACCCGCACACACACCCTATTTTCAGACAAGTGCAGAAATCATCAATGCTGATGCTGTCTTGATGGACAATTTTGAAATTTCGTTCATCACAGATCTTTTGTACCCATCCGAGTTCTTAAAATATTGCTTGAAAATACTCTTTCTCTCTGCAAGTTTCTGTCTGTCTCTCTCTCTCTCTTTTTTTTTTCTTCCCTGAAGCCTCACACCTGATCAGCAGCAGAGCTGGGATTCAAACCCAGGTCTGCTGATGGCTGAACCTTGCCTTTTGCTGCCATGATCAATCTACAAGATTGTGTGGTTGGATACTTAACTGCAAACGACTCAGGTCTCTTGGAAAACTTTTATGTACTAGCAATCCCCACTCCCACTCGGCAGCGAAATAACCAGGCAGCTGTGATTCCTGCTGAAATCATGGCCAAGGAGGAACAGAATGTGGCTGTGCAAATAAGATCCTCCTCGTTTCTGTTACATTTTGCCCTTTGCTTTTTTATCCATCTGGAAAGCAGTGCCCACTCTGCACCTCTACCTAATGCATCCGCACCAGCAGGCTGTGACAGCCGCATCCTCCACAGCACCGTACTTTCACCAGAAACATCTGAAGTCACAGAATAACGTCACTGATTAAGAGGCCAGAGGAAAGAAGGAAATAAGTGTTTGTTGAGCTTTGACTCTGTGCTGAGCCCTGTATTAGGCCTTTTACTTAATAGATCTCATTTAAATGTCACAAAAATTCTATGAGGGAAATGGTGCTGTTCTCCCCATTTGTAGGTAGGAGAACTGAGGCTTGAGAAGCTGAGCAATTATTGGGCCAACAGGAAAGGGTGATATTACTTGCTGGAGGTCAGAGGCCGTGAATAAAGGCTATGATCATAGGACAGACCTACTCTCTGATGATTCCGTCTGAGTGGTCTCTAGCCCCTCCTGCCCATTTGAGCCATCTCTGTTTTCTCATGGATGGTCTCCTGAGGCCCCTTGGACCTGTGACCAATTGAACATTACTCTGGGTTAAGAGTAGAGCTTGGCAAACTTTCTCCATAATGGGCCAGAGAATAACTATTTTAGGCTTTGTACAACATATGGTCTCTGTTGCACCATTCAGCTCTGCCATTGTAACCGGAAAGCAGCTGTAGACAATATGTAAATGGATGGATTTGGCTATGTTCCAATAAAACTTTATTTACAAGAACAGGTGGTGGGCTGTAGTTTGCTGATCCTGGTTAAGAGCATAGTTGCTGTCCAGGCTCAGTGACTCACGCCTATAATCCCAGCACTTTCGGAGGCCAAGACGGGGTGGATCTCTTGAGGTCAGGGGTTTGAGACCGGCCTGGCCAATATGGCGAAACCCCATCTCTACTGAAAGTACAAAAATTAGCTGGGTGTGGTGGCACATGCCTGTAATCCTAGCTGCTTGGGTAGCTGAGGCATGAGGATCACTTGAATCTGGGAGGTGGAGGTTGCAGTGAGCTGAGATCACGCCACTGCACTCCAGCCTGGGCAACAGAACGAGACTCTGTTTCATGTATAAAAGCATGGTTACTGAAGTCAGATAGGCCTGGGGTAGAATCATGGCGTCATCCCCTATTAGCTGTGTGATTTTGAGAAATGCTTTTTAGATTCTAAGAAATGTTCCTTATATCATGAGCCTCGGTCTTTTCATCCATAAAGTGGGTCTGTAGTCACACCCATGTCATCTGAGGTGTCTGTGTGCCTTGAGTCAGGAAGGAGGCAAGAGGAGGCTCCCAGGGGAGCGGTCAACACCATCAACTTCATTATTCCTCTCCCCCAGGGGGCAGGCTTTAGCCAGCAGCCGGCAGGACTGGACAGCAGCTGTTTCCTTTGAGTGATTGCCCTGTTACTAGGTGTCATTGTGGGCACAGGTCCAAAGGAGGCTGCTGGGATCATCCGCAGTGGGTTGCTGACACCATAGGCCAGTGGTTTGCTTGTTGCTAAACCCCAAAGAGTGGGCAGAGACACCTCATGGAGCTTCTCACTTCCAGTCTGAGCGTGTTTGGGTCGGTTCCATCCCTTGTCTTCAGGACTAAACAGAAGGCCGATGTTAAGCCGTGGGAGGACGAAGTTCAGCTAACACACCAGGTCCCAGGCACCATTCCTAGCAGCTCCTCCCTCAAAACCATGAGTATTTTGGTTCTTAAAAGCCAAGTACATTTCTGTTTTATATGATATGATTATCCTTACCTCTCTGACCAATACTGGTCTTTCTTGATATCTTTCCTTTAGTGGGGTGTGTGTGAGTGTGTGTATGTGTATGTGTATATGAGTATGTTTGCCTGTGTGTGTGTCTGTGTGCATGTATATATGTATGTGTGTATGTGTATCAGTGTGTCTTGCGGAATAGAGGTAGGTAATTCACGAGAAACACCTCTCTCTCCTAAACTTCTCATTTTTCTTTTTTTTTTTTTTTTTTTT
>NW_012114988.1:2200934-2218332 GCF_000951035.1 Colobus angolensis palliatus | reverse complement strand
CGCAGTGACTCATGCTTGTAATCCCAGCATGTTGGGAGGGCCTAGGTGGGTGGATCACGAGGTCAGGAGATCGAGACCATCCTGGCTAACGTGGTGAAACCTCGTCTCTACTAAAAATGCAAAAAATTAGCCAGGCATGGTGGCAAGCACCTGTAGTCCCAGCTACTCAGGAAGCTGAGGCAGGAGAATGGCGTGAACTCAGGAGGTGGAGCTTGCAGTGAGCTGAGAGTGCACAGTGATGCAATCATAGCTCACTGCAGCCTTGACCTCCTGGGCTCAAGTGATCTTCCTACCTCAGCCTCCTGAGTAGCTGGAACAACAGGCGTGCATCACCATGCCTGGCCAGTTTTTAAATTCTTTTTTTCCATACAGACAGAATCTCACCATGTTGCCCAGGCTGGTCTCAAACTCGTGGGCTCAAGCAATCCTCCTTCCTTTGCCTCCCGAAGTGCTGGGATTACAGGCACACGCAGCAATATGTGTGTATCTTTTAAGTAGTACATGGGAGGCATCCTTATTCCTATTTGCACATGATGAAACTGAAGACAGGAGGGGAACTTGGTTCTCTGGGGCCACACAGGCAAGAGAGGGAGAGTCAGGAGCCAAGCCCAGACCTACCTAACACAGAAGCACTTTTCTCCTTTCTTGATTGCCAGCTATCCCCTCTCTCTTTAACCCATCCTCTGCAGAGTCAGCGGTCAGAGGTGTCTTTCTAGTGCATATTTTGGAGCAGAGTTTGATATTCCCTGTCAAGTTAAAAGGACACCAACATATTTCATATCCTCATGTTAAAAGCCAATGAGTTACACCCATTAGGATGGCTACTATAAAAAAAATTAAAACAAACAAACAAACAAAAACAAAACAAACAGAAAAATCACAAGTGCCGGTAAGGAAAAACTGGACTCTTTATGTACCATTGGTGGGAAAGGAAAATGATGCAGTCATTACCAATGACAGGATGATGATTCCTCAAAAATTTTGAAAATAAAATTACCCTATGGTCCAGCAATTCTGCTTCTAGTTATGTACCCAAAAGAATGGAAAGGAGGGTCTTGAAAACCCAAAGAATAGAAAGGAAGGTCTTGAAAAGATATTTGTACACCAACGTTCATACTAGCGTTATTTTTAAAAGCCAAAAAAATGTTGGAAACAGTCCAAGTGTCCATCGACAAATGAGTGGAAAAGCA
The DNA here is from genome assembly GCF_000951035.1 of Colobus angolensis palliatus. NCBI lineage: Eukaryota > Metazoa > Chordata > Mammalia > Primates > Cercopithecidae > Colobus > Colobus angolensis. The sequence goes on along the minus strand of NW_012114988.1, from coordinate 2,217,142 downwards.
AAATGTGTTTTATCCATACAGTGGAATATTACTCAGCCCTAAAAAGGAAGAAAATGTTGACACATGCTACCACATGGGTCAACCTTAGGGATAGTATGCTAAGTGAAATAAGCATCCCAAAAAGACAAATATTATATGATTCCACCTATATGAGGTAGTTAGAGTAGTCAGATTTATAAAAACAGAAAACAGAGCTGACTGGCCAGGCATGGTGGCTCACGCCTGTAATCCCAGCACTGTGGGAGGCCAAGGTGGGCAGATCACCTGAGGTCAGGAGTTCAAGATCAGCCTGCCCAACATGGCAAAACCCGGTCTCTACTAAAACTACAAAAACTAGCTGGGCATGGTGGTGGGCACCTGTAGTCCCAGGTACTTGGGAGGCTGAGGCATGAGAATTGCTTAAGCCTGGGGGGCAGAGGTTGCAGTGAGCCGAGATCACACCACTGCACTCCAGCCTGGGCGACAGAGTGAGACTCTGTCTCAAAAGGAAGTAGAATGGCAGTTGCCAGGGGTGACCATGTTGATACTGATTTGACCAAACTTTTGCTTCAGTGAAAAAAACAATTTAGTGATTCCTACCTGATTATGCATCAGAATCTTCTAGTAAGCTCGTTAAAAATGGGTCACTGTGACAAGTACAAGATCCCAACCCTACTCCAGATTTCCACTGGCGGTGGGGCCCAGGGATCCTTTTCTTTTTTTTTTTTCTTTTTTGAGATGGAGTCTCGCTCTGTCACCCAGGCCAGGCTGGAGTGCAGTGGCACGATCTGGGCTCACTGCAAGCTCTACCTCCCTGGTTCATGCTATTCTCCTGCCTCAGCCTCCCGAGTAGCTGAGACTACAGGCACCCGCCACCACACCCAGCTAATTTTTTTTTTTTTGTATTTTTAGTAGAGACAGGGTTTCACCTTGTTAGCCAGGATGATCTCAATCTCCTGACTTTGTAATCTGCTCGCCTTGGCCTCTCAGTGCTGGGATTACAGGCACCCAGCCAGATCCATATTTTGATTTGGCTCCTCTGCTGGTTCTAATGCAACCAACCCAGTGTTTGAGCACCAACAGCACAAATGATCCTTCTGCCCAGGCATGGGACTGGTTCTGTATCTTTACATTTGGGGCCGCCCATGTACACTTCTTCCTTCCGCTGCCCCAACAAAGATGGTCCCTTCCACTTAGATACCTGTGACCAATCTCATCCTGTGTCACGTCACCAGCATCCAGCCAGCTCCTGCAGACAACGGGGTATTCAAACAAACAGGAGATCCGTGGGCACTGAGCAGACCTGTCTGTCCTCTTCTAGCAATCTTTAAATATGTCCAGTGGCTGCCTTTTTTTTTTTTTTTTTTTTATCACTGCTGTTGCTTTGAAAATGTGTTATCACTGTTTGCTGTGCAACCTTTTCATCCCATTGACTAGTTTGGCATCAAAGGAATGACATTTATCGACTCTGCTGATAGAGTGATTGATGAGTAAGTCATGCAATGGTTTCAGTCCCCCTCAAAATCAATTATTTAAGGGCTGTACATTTGTATTTGCTGTCAAGAAGTCTGACATCACCAGAGTCAACCTTCAGGTGCATGTTAGGGGCTGGGGTGGAGGTGGGGAGGCAGAATGGTGGCGTGGGTGAGGGCACAGTTTCTGTAGGCCAACTCCAGGCCTGGAATCAGGGCCAGAACCTCTCAGTGTATACATTTCCCTGATATGAAAAGTGGAGGTGATAACCATCCTTACCTCCTAACGATTCAGTTAGAGAAAGCCTAGAGAGCATTAGGCACTGGACTTGGCCCATTGTCAAGCCTGAATCCTCACCATTACCATCACAGCTCTCCATAGCCTAGTTGTTCTGTTAAAGCACACAGCTACCTAGTTCGGGTAAAAGTCAGCCCCTCCCTACTAAAGACTGAAGTTCAACGCTAGTGTCCAAGGGTGTCATTTTCCTTTGGCAGTTTGGGGGCTACAAGAAGGAAAAGCTTTGCTCAAAAAAAAAAAAAAAAAAAAAAAAAAAAAACAAACAAAAAGATGAGGAGATGGGTAATAATCAATGTCTTTGGAGATAAGTTGAGCTGTCTCAGCCATCTCATCCTTGGAATTAAAAAAAAAAAAAAGCTTTACAGAGAAGCATTTATTTTTTGTTAACAGCACAGCAATGTCTATAATGACGGAGAGGGTCTGCCGAAAGAATAGAGCCTCCTACCCCAACTTCTGGCCCCCTTTCCCTGCTGTCTCAGAGAGGATCTGTGTATCTACCAGAAAAGGTCTTATGTGTAGTTGTGATAGAAGTGATTGAGTATGGGACACAGCATTATGGTTTTGTTGGGTGAGACAGTATCAGCAGGATTTGTAGAGGGTTTTGTGTTCTTCTCCTTGCCCCCTTTCTCTGTACTTTGTAATGTCCATGTTTACATGAATAGGACTTGCATTTGCTTTTCTATAATAAAGAAGTTATTAATTGGATTAAAAAGAAGGGAAAGGTTTTCAAGAAGGGAAACCAAGAGATTCGGAATTTGGGGAGTTGCATGTAATTAAGATATTCATTTCCTGCGGCTGCCAGAACAAATTCCTACAAACTGAATCACTTAAGGCAACAGAACGTTACTGTGTCTGTTGAGAAAGCTGGAAGTACCAGATCCAGGTGTCCACAAGGATACACGCCCTCTGAAGGCTCTGGAGAGGATCCTTCCTTGCCTCTTTCAGCTTCTGGTGGCTCCAGACACTCCTTGGCTTGTAGCTGCGTCACTCCAGTCCCTTTCTCCTTTTCACGGGGCCTTCTCCATGTCTCTCAGTCCTTTCCTCTTCTTTTTTTATGTTTTGAGACAGAGTCTCACTCTGTCGCCAAGCTGTAGTGCAGTGGCATGATCTTGGCTCACTGCAACCTCAGCCTCCTGGGTTCAAGCAACTCTCCTGCCTCAGCCTCCCAAGTAGCTGGGACTACAGGCATGCGCCACCACACCCAGCTAATTTTTGTAGTTTTAGTAGAGACAGGGTTTCGCCGTGTTGACCAGGATGGTCTCGATCTCTTGACCTCGTGATCTACCCACTTCGGCCTCCCAACCTCTCCTCTTCTTATAAGAGAACCAACCATTGAATTTAAGACCCACGCTAAATCCAGGAAGACATCATCTCAAGATTCTTAACTAATCCCATCTGCAAAGACGCTTTTCCAAATAAGGTTTCCATTCTGAGATTCCAGATGGATGTGAATTTTGTCTGGACACCATTGAACACACTCTGGCTGTTTACTGCATCTGCCAGCTGGGATACTCACAGGACAGATGAGGAAAGCGAAACGTAAGGAGTCCTGGCTGTCCGTGGAAATAGAACAGAGTCCATCAGCATCCTCAGAGCATGTGGTTTTCAGCTCTCCTTGAAGGCCAGGACCTTCAGAAAGGTTCACATCACCTTGATGAGGGGACTAGGAGGTAAATATGCATTGGGTTTGCTTTCAGCCAAGCTTCAGTTTGCCTCCAACCTCTTGAGCACCCAGAAGTTGAGAAAAATTGTTGTTTTAGCCAGAACACTAGAGAACTGTGCCGTTTTCGGAACCACGTTCATCTGATTATGCATTTGAGGGTATGAATTAATCCATGATACAGGAACACTGAATAAGTTGTGCTTTGCCAGTCAGGCTGACTGTGTTTTATCTGAACCAAACATCTGACTTTAACCCCAGGCAGATTTTATCTTCAGGTTGTAATTATTTTGGAACAAACAGAGAAGATGGGAAGGGGCATCCCAGTGGGAACAATGATACCTCCTGTATGGAAAGATTCCCACTGGAAATTTTCAAAACATAGTGTCCTGAAGTTGACCCCGATAACTGCTGGCTGCAATCCAGCTTACCCTCTTTTATGTAGATGAGTTCTCAAAACAAAACAAAACAAGAATGAAAATAATTTCATTTTCAGATTAGATACCATTCTGTATAACTCTGAGTGATCAAATTGCTCCTTGAAACCAAACCAGAACAAAACCCAGATTCTCTACACTTAACACCTTAAATCCATCTTCTTCATCTTCCTTTTGAAAATCAAAATCCTTTAAGCTCCAGGCGCAGGAATAAACACTGATGTGACCGATGCTCAGACAGGAAGATTACCAGGGGAAAAAAACACCAATTCTGACGTTGCTTTCAAATGCTATGATTGTATGGCCCAAAGAGGCTCTTCTATACGTCTGAATAAATTCTTCCACCATTAACAAGAAGGAAAATGAGAGGGAAATGAAAGTCTCCAAGAAACCTGGGAACTTTATCTGTAATTTCCTTTCTTGCAAACAGAAGGCCCTCGAATAAAAACTTTGCATGCAGGCCCCTTTCACTCTGGCCTGGTCTGTGGGAACCTATTCTGCTTCAGAAGTTTATTGAACTCAGCGTCCCTGGGTGAGTCCATCAGCGGTTCATGGCTGTTCTTTGTCCCAGCTTTCCAGTCCTATGTGAAGTGGCAGGAAAAGGAATTTGGGCCCATATCTCAGATGAGGAAGCTGAGGTCCAAAGGCACAAAGCGACCTCAGAAGGTCTCCTCACCCAAGTGCTGAGTTCTTTCTCCGGAGTAGCCAGTGGGCTTGAAAAAGGGTCGATTTTACCCGTCTCCTGGAGCCCACCTGGGGAAAGAGCTGAATCCCTTCTTCCTGTTTCTCCTCCTCCTTCCTCACCTGTCCCTACCCACTTCCTCTTTCTTCTTCTCTGTAAAGCAGGAGGTGTTGCCTCCTCCCCTCCCTGCTAGGATGTTGATGCTGCTTTAAAAATCTGTCAGCAGCTGCTCCCTAGGCCTCCGTAAGGTGATAGTTTGTCACAGGAATTCAGACTGTAAACGTCATCTCCCCTTCTGCGACATGCGTCTGAGAGCTCCTGTTTTTGAAAAAATAAAATAATAGAATAGGTGCATGCTAATGGTATGAAGCTGGCTGCAGCTCACGCAGCTTGACATCAATTTGTAACTGCAATCTGTTATATATTGAAAAGGAGTTTGTGTTTGGAATTCTCTTCTCCCAGAGCAGTACATAGAATAGAAACCATGCAGAGACCCCGGAGACCCTTTCAGTCAGAGAACATTTATCATGGCCTTGGACAAAGGGTGATTTTCAAAGGTTTATGCTATTCGTAAACATCTTTTAACCCATTGTTATCAAGGTGTTTCTTCTATTGCTTGGAAATGATGGGAAACTGAAGAGACAGGGTGGAACCTTTATTCAAGGCTAGGAGTTGGCCTGGGGTGCAACCACCATCCACCTCCACCCCAACTTGGGAAGCCCTTGCTCTCTCCTGTGGGAGGATGGATTTTGTTAGCATCTCCAGTCTGCTGAAAAGAGGCCATCTGGGCTCTGGAGCTCTCCTATAAGCTGGCTGAGCGCTCTGGGGTGCTATTAGGAGCCAGTAGGTAAAGGTCAGGGGAGGCTGCCAAACATCCCACAATGAACAAGACAGTCTCCCCACAACAAGGAACTATCTGACCCCAAATGTCCACAGTGCCAAGGTTGAAAAACCCGGCTCTAATTCAACCCTTTTGATTTTCAAATAATAGAACCAAGAGCTGGGCACAGTGACTCTCACCTCTAATCCCAGCACTTTGTGAGGCTGAGTGGGGAGGATTGTTTGAGGCCAGGAGTTCAAGAACAGCCTGGGCAACATAACAAGACCCCATCTCTATACAAAAATGTTTAAAAATTAGCCAGGTACAGTGATGTGCGCCTGTACTCCCCACTACTCAGGAGTTCTCCAGCTACTTCCCTTCTCCCTTCTCTTCCCTTCCCCTTCCCTTCCCTTCCCTTCCCTTCCCCCTTCCCTTCTCTTCTCCCTTCCCCCTTCCCTTCTCCCTTCCCTTCTGCCTTCCCTTCTCCCTTCCCTTCCCTTCTCCCTTGCCTCCCTTCCCTTCCCTTTTCTCCTCTTTTCCCTTCCCTTTTCGCTTCCTTTCCCTTTTCCCTTCCCTTCCCTCCCCTTCCCTTCTTCCATCCCTTCTTCCTCCCCTTTTTCCTTTCTTTCCTACTTTTAGGCAAAAACTTAGATTCTCTAGTATACTGTAAGTTTCTCTCTCCACAAGATATTTCATCTTTACCAGCCCCAGAGGTGCAAGCCCAGCTCCTGAAGACATTTATGTTTGTGTCCTCCTAGTCAAAGGCAGAGGTATTCAAGCTTGAGCGAGCCTCAGAGGCACCTGGAAGTCTTGTTAAAAACAGATTGCTGGGTCCCACCCTAGGGCTTCTGCTTAATTCCACTTCAGTAGGTCTGAGGTGGGTCCCGCTGATTTATGTTCCTAACAGGTGCCCAGGTGATGCTGCTGCCACTACTCTGGGGGCTACACTTTGAGAACCACTGGTCTACAGCGATGACTCTCACATGATAGTATGCATCGGAGTTACCTGGAAAGCGGGTGAAAACCCCAGATACCATGACCATGACCTCATCCCCTCTGATTCTGATTTAGTAGATCTAGGGAGGGGTCTGGTCATCCCTACTTTTAACAGGCCCTCCAAATGATCCCAATTCGTACTGAGAGTTTGAGAATCATTGCTCTTAAGAGTCAAATAAGTGGCATAGGCTAGTGCATGTGGATTTGAATCTCTTATTAAAATACAGATGCTGATTCAGTAGGTCTGGGCTCAAGGCCTGAGATTCTGCATTTCTGGTAAGTTCTCAGATGATGCCTGTGCAGCTGGTCCAGGCGCCATACTTTGAATAGCAGGGGGTAGTCCAGTGTTTCTCGATGAGGGGTGGCTTACCTTCTGAGGAACATTTGACAATGTCTGGAAACATTTTTAGTTATCACGGCTGGAGGGTGGGGAAAATTCTACTGGCATCCGGTGGGTAGAGGCCATAGATGATGTCAAACATCCCACAGTGCACAGAAAAACAAAGGATTCAATCCCAAAATTGGAATAGTGCTGACGTTGAGAGGTCCTGTGGCAGACAAAGGCCTTGAGAAGTTGCCTAATCTCAGATGATGAGCCAGGGTGGTCAGTGAAGGCTTCCTGGAGGAGGGGGTACTTAAATGAGGGCTGTTGTCCAATATGTGATTTATCTAGGGTCTCCCTTCTCCACAGCACATGCTGCTATCTAATATATATTTAACTTACATGTCTTACTTACAGCATTTCCCCTGCTAGAATGCAAACTTCAGAAGGGTTAGAACATCTGGTTGGTTCATTTAGGTATCTGCAGTACCAAGAACAGTGCCTGGCACATAGTAGGTGCTCAGCAAAGAGTAAATGAATGAGTGACTGGCAGAGTCTTTGGAGAAACAGAAAGGAGGCTGCTGCTGGGTCACATACTAGGGGAGATGGCAAAATTATTTGTGCCATCATTCTTTTACTCATCCATTCATAAAACATGTTAAAGACCTGCTTTGCACCAGCTCCCTAGGCACAAATCCTTGATCTGTTCTTGGTCAAGGCTATGAGATAGGCCCACCACTTATTTATTGCCTTTCAGACATGTAGAGAAGGGCAGTAGAATTTCCCACCATAGGCAAAGGGCCCTTCCTTTTTTTTTTTTTTAAAGGACTGTTTGAAACATCCTAATTTTATGATGCCAGGAAAGGAATCTGTGTATATCACAGAGAAAAGTAAAAATGAAAATAAATGTTTATATCTCTTTTCCATTCACTACTTTTCTTTTTTAACCTCATTTCCATCCAGAAAGTTCTTTCCCCATATTTTTTGAAAATCGGAAAATCAGACCCTTAATTTGTGTGTCTGCATTTGCAAGAGTGAGCCGAGGAGTGTGGATTCGGAGGGGCTCTTTTTAGAACATTCCATTTTCCCATTAGCGCAAGCCTCTGAGGCACCTTTGTGCTACACTCTTCAGAAAAGAGAATATTACAAAAACACGTTCTAATTATTGTTGGCCTTTTATTACTTTAGAGCTTCTGCACAGCCTAGAAATGAACATCCTTGCCTCAGAATTTTGTCCTTATTTTTTTTTTTTCTTTTGGGAGACATGTCATCCCTACAGGGCTATTTATGAAGTCCAAGCTGGTGGAATTTGTCTAATGTGTGTGATGTAGAAGAGGCCAACCCCATAATGAAAGGAGCACCTCTGAGCTCATTTGCATTCCCCCGGCTGGTTGGGAAAGAAAAGCCCACCCCGTGCTACACTTCATGGTTCACTTACTGTGGTTCATTTCCTCCAAATCGAGTGGTAGGTTAAAAAGAAAAGAAAAGAGAAAGTCAAGTCTTTTCTGCAGTGTCCTCTGCCCAGCATTCACAGCTGGGTTTTAATGTGGACAGGTCATTGTTGCATCCAGAGAAGGAAGAGTCTTTAAAAATGATGTGGCCTGGGCCCTCCCTTTCGACAGGTCAATCCCATAACAGTCTGGCTCTTTCTTGAAGAGCTCCCAAGGCTAAGGATCGTTGAAAGCTCAGTCGTTTTAGATCCCGCCCAAAGAATCAGCTCTCTCCTCTCTGGCTGTGTCCAGCGTATCACCTGTCTGTAACCAGGCACTTAGGTGTGGATGGAAGAATTGCTCTCTGGCAAGTTTCAGCAGACACAAAATTTATCAAAGGCTGTGAGGGGGCTCACAGAATCCAGAAGGTCAGAGAACCAGGTTCAGGGCAGCTACACAGCAGGAACAATGCCCAGACCCCATTGCAGTATTGCTTTACAGAGACACCAGCACTGCCATTGCTGGGCACAGACACCAAAAAGTGTAGCCCTGACGCCATGCACCAAGTGCCACCTCTAAGCTGCTGTCACTGCTATCTCTGGGCACAGGATAGGGCTGCCATAGCTTTCTCCAAGATCTGTCTGATGCCCTCTTCTCGCAGCCACAAGCTTCTACCTCAGAGTCTGACTTAGGCACAGCCTGATCGTTGGATCCCAGCCCACCTGCAAAGGAGGCTGAGAATGTTTCTGGCTTTTAATTTGGAAAGATGTAGGCTTATAACATTGGAGAACTCCTGAAATAAAAATGGTGTTCAAAGATCAGCATGACCCAAAAGAATGACAGATGCCCAATAGCCTAGGAAGGCCTTACCTCGGTATATCATATCACAGTGAGCTGGAGGTTATAGGGCAGCAAGAGACAGGACCCTTCAAAGGATTGCCACAGTCCCTGTGTCCCCTCACAGGCTCAACTGCAATGAGATTTTACCAGCTCCCCCTTCCAGTCCTTGACTGAAGGTGGGTACTGCAAGGAACTGACCAGGGCTGGCGCTGGATGGGCACATAACCATGCTTACAACCCACAGCAAAGCTTCTTGGACACCCAGGTGATGGTTTCAAAGTGGCCCATTGCACTAAGCCTTTGTTTTCTTCTTGGAAGCAACAGCCGTGGGCTTGTGATGATTTGATTGTTTTGAGTTGGGAACAAGTGATGGCCTGAAGAAGGGCATGCATGATGTGAAGGCAGTTTGAAGAATGCCTGAAATTCAGAACGTCAGGGAGGAAGCATCCTTCGAGATCATGAGGGCCAGCCCCTGTATTTCATGGGAGGAGCAGCTGGAGAAGGCAGACGTGTTATCGAATCCATCAGCTGCTGTTGGATCCATTGTGCTGCCTCAAGAGTGCAGGCTGCGGAAACAGGGACGTGGAGATGCCTGAGTGGCTTTGACAGAAACTTACCAGGAATTGACATAGTTCAACATATTCATCAAACAAAATCTTTCCCGAATTCTTGGTGCTGGTCACCCCCTTTCCCTTCCCTCCGTGTGCTTTCTCTTCCCAGGTGAAGGAGTCTTAACACCTTTACTGTTCAGAATCTCAAAGAAGGTCCTGTGGGTCATCAAGTCCAGGGATTCTCAAAGTCCTCAGTCCTCCTTTATCAGATTCATCACTGGACTTTGGTTAGAAGCAAAGTTCCTGAATCACTCTGCAGTGATGCCCAGGGATGTGAGTTTTTACAAAAGCTTCTCAGGTTATTTGTGTGCACGTTGAAATTCAAGAACCCATAGATCTAATCCAACCTCCTCATCTTATGCATGAGGAAATGCAGACTCAGAAGAGAAGTACAGAAACTTGCTCAAAGGTGAACAGATGGCCACTAGCAGAGCTGAGCCTAGAATTTTCTTATTCATATTTCTAGTCCTTTATTTCTGACTCTGATCTTCTGGCTTCTCCAGCAGATCTTTTTTTGGTATCTAAATTAGGAGGCATTGAAAGTGAACAGCAGAACTGAAAGTGAGCCCTGTTTTATGCCAAGAAGATCTTTCCTGCAAAGTTGTGAGATGCATCCTCTCTTAAATGCAGCTGTGGTCACCAAAAGAACCATGAACCAGCTGTGTTATGGATTTGATCAGGTTAGTGGACTCGTTGCTGAAAGCAAAGGTCACCGTGGGCTCCTGGAAGGATGGGGCACTTTCTACATGCCACACGAGTGCTCAGTGGCTTACACGCCTCTCCTGTGACACTCTCTACCTTCTTCAGGGATACATGCTGAAGATTTTATTCATGCAACCCTAGACCTTGCCACTCACCAGGATGAGTTAGGGACTTCTAAGCTTAAGCAGAGGACTGAGGCCAAATGTCTTGACCATTGGTTCTTGGCCCACTCTGGGATGCTGCTATTGATGTTTCTTTGGCGGTGTAACTGGGCCCTGTAGCTGAGAGTAGACAGATATTCAGTTTAAAAGGAAAATCAACTAGAAATCATTTTATCTCCAGATGTACCCAATGCAATTTTATCTTCTTTTCTTTTCTTTTTTTTTTTTTTAGGACAGGGTCATTCTGTTGCCCAGGCTGGAGTGCAGTGGTGCAATCATAACTCACAGCAGCTGCGAACTCCTGGGTTAAAGCCATCTTCCCTCCTCAGCCTCCTGAGTAGCTGGGAATACAGACACGTGCCACCACACCCAGCTAATTTTTTTTGTTTTAATTTTTGTAGGGACAAGATCTCGCTATGTTGTCCAGGTTGGTCAGGACAATTTTATCTTCAAGGCTCCCACATTCCCTCACTCTGAGGTGCCCTGTGCTGGCATTGAGGTCAGTCTCGTGATGTTAGTTATTTGGATGTGACTATACTGTTTCGTGTGGCACATTGGGACAGCTGGTGTGTTCCTCCTACCAAGGATGTCCTGGCTGCCTGGAGCAAGAGCCACCGGCTACCACCAGGCTCCACTGCCTTCACACCAAGAGGGCAGCAGGATTGGGTTGACCTGACATTGAATTTGAAGTAGGATTGGGTTGAACTGACTCTGTTGAACTTGAAGTCAAGTTCTCAGAGTGCATCTGGAATGCTCAGCATCAGGAGAGGGCCTACAGGGCAACCCTCAGACATCTGATAGGAAATGAGCTCCAGGGCACTTGGGGGTGTTCTCTTTGGAAATATTTCCCTCTTATTTTTGCTGTTCTTTTTTTCAATGTTTGTCCTTCCACTTGGAAGATGCTCCTGGGTCTTTCGTGCCTGTATCCTCAGTGCCTGGACCAGTGTGTGGCATCCAGTCAAGGAGGGCAGGCTGATATCCCCCACCTGCCTCTCCCCACCCCAATCTACCATCTGATTTCTTTATTATGTCCTGTTTTCTCTTTTTTTGGCATGGCTATTACCCATCTCCATCATTAGAACTTACATTTCAGAGCTGGACTCGGTCTTCTTCTAATACTTCCATGCGTGAGACCCTGTAGATGCATAATAAATATTCTGAGGAGTGGATGTTAAGTAAAAGTACGTGCTCAATAATTGTTTGTTCATTGCTTGAGAAATGGGGACTTTGGGGGAATAGCCAAGGTTGTTCTCAGAGAACCTTCTGGCCCTGCGTTTGATAGAATAGAAAGTCCCCTCTTGCCTTGTGGATTATTTTCATTTTCTTTTGCTCTGCGTGGCAGTGACTTTCTCTTTGGCCCCGCTCTATACCCCGAGTATGGTTGGCCCCCTCCAGGTCTAAGCACAGGACATCTGAGAAAGGGGCCAAAATGTAGGGGAGGTGAAGGAGACGCTGACTGGACGTGTTGGGAATGAAGGGGGAGAGTGACCAGCACCTGCAACTTGAGAATCCTCAGGAAAAGCCCCAGGGGTGAGATGTGGTTGTTCCTGGGTTTTTTAGTTTGAATGAGCTGTTTTCCCTCCTCAGATGCTGGTATCGATCCACTTTGAATCAGCTCCCTGCTGGGATTACCAAGCAAGATGACCTTTAGTTACACTCCTTCCCCTGCCTGCAAGGCCAAGCTGAAATGATCTGTAATATTCTGTTGGATTCCCTCTATATACAAAATGTCAGGTCCTTCTTGTCTCACCCAGAGACACTGAGCTTGAGGTTAGGAAGATCAACTTTGATCCCTAGCCTGTGTCTGGCCAGCTAAGCAGCCTTACCTAGGGAGGTTACTTCACCTCCCTGAGCCTCAGTTCCCATCACTATGATAGAAAAGATGATGCTTGCTCTGTCCTCCTCCAGGGAAGGTTGTAAGGACTGAATAAAATAATGAATGGGAGCTAAAAAGTAGAGACAACCCAAATGTCCATGAGTTGATGAATAGGTAAGTAAAATGTGGTATATCCATACAACGGAGTATTATCCAGCAGTGAAAAGAAATGAAGCTGTGAGTCATGCCATAGCATGGATGAATCTTGAAAACATTATGCTCAAGGGAAAAAACCAGACACAAAAGGTCATGTATTGTATGATCCTGTTTATATGAAATGTCCAGAATAGGCAAATCCACAGAGATGGAAAGCAGATTGGTGGGTGTCAAGAGCTACGGGAAGGGGAGAATGGGGAGTGACTGCTAATAGGGATAGTTTCTTTTAGGGCTGATGAAAATGCTCTGGAATTATGCAGTGATGATGGTTGCAGAACTTTGTGAGTATACTAAAAACCACTGAATTGTATACTTTAAAAGGGTGAATTTTAGGGTATAAGTATTATATCCATAATAATAAAATTAACACGCATATGGGAAAGGACGGAGTAAGGTATGGAATGCATAGCGTTGGAGTGTTGCCATCATCAACAGCATCCTGTTCATATCCCAGCATTTATTTAGTGCCAACTGTGTGCCCAGCAGTACGACAAGAGCAGTGCATGCCTTTCTTGGTGTCATCTTTATTTTGTAAAGAAAACCGAGGATTAGAGAAGTGAAGGCCCATGATCAAGGTTACAGGTTACAGGGCTATTAAGAGGCCGCCTGGACCCCAAAGCCTAGACCCTTCCCATTATCCCATGCTGCTATCTCACTTCAAGGGCTTCTGAGGGATAATGATATAACTTATTTTTTGGAGACCTGGCCATTGTTTAACTTAAAATGGTTCTTAGGGTTTAGCTGGTGATACCCAAGACTCCCATTGGAAAGGCAGAAATATCTCCCTGGTCAATGTAAGTGAACCTTCCAAGCTGTAGAAATTGACTGGCTCATGAATGACTCACCCATGAGACTAGCCAGTGGTGTCTTTGGCCTGTGGGGTAAGAGTGGAATCCAAGAATTCTGAGAGCTGATGACAGACTCTAAGACACCCCAGGGCCTCATTTTCAGACCTTAGTGACGACAGGCACCTACCCAGAAGCTTAGGAAGACCATCCCAGCGTTCCTCTGGGAAGGGTTGAAAATCAGCTTTCAATCACATCATGCGAAGAGGACACTTCCAGGCCTCAGGAATTATTTATTGATGGGGTTCCCTTGAGCCTGCTCCCATCTGTGAAGAGAGACCGAGGATGTGGCCTGCCAAGTCCAAAATAGTCAGGGTCTGCACCAGTATATCAAAGAGCTGCTGAGTGGAGACAGAAAACTCTGTAACTGTCAATGGGGTGTGCAGAGGACAGCAGCTCCTCAAGGGAGGTCCCAGAGCCTTCCAGGTGTCCGTGCAGCTGGTGTGTGTGCTTTACAGAGAAAACACAGATAGCTTGTGCAGAAATGGGCTGTTTGGGGGGCCCTGAGCTGCTCCTCATGCCCTATGAGGTCTGACCCCAGAATTGGGAATGATTGTCTGATGTGGCAGAAGGGACTCTGAGAGGCAAGGGGCTCTGGCACTTCTGATGGTTAGATTAAGTGTCGACTGGATTGGATTGAAGATGCAAAGTATTGTTTCTGGGTGTTGCCAGAAGAGATTAACATTTGAGTCAGTGGACTGGGAGAGGAAGACCTGCCCTCAGGAAGACCCACCCACAAGGTGGGTGGGCACTATCCAATCAGCTGCCACTGCGACTAGAAAAAGCAGGTAGAAGAAGGTGGAAGAACCTGACTTGCTGAATCTTCCGGTCTTCATCTTTCTCCCGTACTGGAGGCTTCCTACCCTCAAACATCAGACTGCAAGTTCTTCGGCTTTTGGACTCTTGGACTCAACACCAGTGGTTTGCAAGGGGCTCTCAGGCCTTTGGCCACAGACTGCAGGCTGCACTGTTGGCTTCCTTACTTTTGAGGTTTTGGGACTTGGACCGAGCCACTGCTGGCTTCCTTGCTCAACTTGCAGACGGCCTATCATGGAACTTCACCCTGTGATCGTGTGAGTCAGTTCTCCTTAATAAAGTCCCTTTTATATATGCATATGTCCTATTAGCTCCATCCCTCTAGAGAACCCTGACTAATATAGCACCTTAGCTCCAGCTCCCCTGGGCTGTGTGATGCGGGGCAAGTCCCTTCCCCTCTCAGGCTCAGGTTTCATTATTTACTAAAGGTGGTGCTACACTGCAAAACCAGTGAGTCCACCTTTACTCATCCAGCCTTTGCTATGGCCCTACTCTTTGCCTGGCTCTCAGCAAGGGGATGGGGATATAATAGTGAAGCGAAAAAGAGCATCAGCCTCACTTTTTTGGAGCTTACAGGTTAGTGAGGGGACCAGAGATTCATTACATAACCCCCAAAATGTATAATTACAGATTGTGGTAAGTGCTGTGAAAAAGCAGCAAAGGTTTCTGTTAATGCACAGACTTTACCTTTTGCAAGCCTACTATGTGTCAGACACTCGTCATGCTTGTATAAAATGTATCTGGAATTTTGTCTTTATTCGGGTATGGTGAAGTCCATAGATCAAGAGACAATTGCCATTGAAAATATAGTTTGTTACTTACAGTTCTCAAGAGAAGGAGAAGGGGGCAGGCCAGGCCATGTAGGGCCACATGGGGGAAGTACCAGGGTGGGTTAGCAGGCTGCAGGAGGCAAGGGGAAAGCTTGGGCCAGAGCTTTTGTTGGGTCTTTTCTGTGGAAGGAATAGGCAAGGCAGAGTAAGTACACCAAGTAAGTTTAGGATTGGATTCTTTGAATACTTTTGGTGAGCTCTGGAGTGCGGGAGTGGTCCCTGTTTGTCAAATGCCTGGCCCTGGGGTGATATAGGAAGGGGGGAATATTGGTTTGGTATGTGACAGTTTGATAAAGGCAGTGGTAGGGGCTGTGGGTTCCGGATTGGTTGATTTGCAGAGCAAAGGTGTGTTCACAGGCAGGTTGTTTGCTGTCTCTAGGAACTAACATTCCCTCCCCAGGTCTGAAAGGCACCAAGATGTCCAAGCATTGTAAACTCTAGAAAATAAAAAACCTGACCAATCAGGTGCCTTACATGTTTATATTGACTGTTTAAATCCTCACATTGGCCCTGTGAGGTAGGTACTAATGACAGCGGCATCCCCATTGTTCAAATGGGGAAACTGAGGCTTAGAGAGGTAAGGAACATGCCCAAGGTCACTTGGCTAGTCGGATAGGCATCAGGTTTTGAACCCAGACAGTCATGCTCCACCACTGGGGTGCCTAAGGATCTCATTCCTGTCTCAGTCTTGTCTTGTTGAGCACAAGTGAGGAGTGATTTGTGGCTAAGGCTCAAGGAGGCACCACTGGTGTCAAGGCTGAAGGATGCAGTGAGGAAGGAGAGGCTTTGAGACCAACAGGACGGGAGGGAGAAGGTGGCTGGGGCCCAGCTGATCATACAACTCGCTTGTCGAATGTTTAAAGCCGGCAGATGCTGGGCCCTCACTCCAGACCTACTAAACCAGACTCTCTCTGGGAAGTGATATTTTTAATTACATTCCCTGAGTGACTTTTTAAAAAATTATCTTTTTTTAAAAAATTATAGTGTGATTCACATACAGTGAAATGCACAGATCTTGGCCGGGCACGGTGGCTCACGCCTATAATCTCAGCACTTTGGGAGGCCAAGGAGGGCGGATCACGAGGTCAGGAGATCGAGACCATCCTGGCGAACACGGTGAAACCCTGTCTCTACTAAAAATACAAAATAATTAGCCAGGTGTGGTAGCGGGCACCTGTAGTCCCAGCTACTAGGGAGGCTGAGGCAGGAGAATGGCGTGAACCCGGGAGGTGGAGCTTGCAGTGAGCCGAGATCACGCCACTGCACTCCAGCCTG
>NW_012114988.1:2196136-2200829 GCF_000951035.1 Colobus angolensis palliatus | reverse complement strand
CTGATCTTAAATGTACAGTTTGATGAGTTTTGACAAGTGCATACACTGATGGAATTCGCACCCCTACCAAGATATGGAATCTTTCCATCATCCTGGAGTATGTGGGCTGCTTTCACTCAGCAAAATTTTTTTTAATTATTTTACTTTAAGTTCCGGGATACATGTGCAGAATGTGCAGGTTTGTTACACAGGTATACGTGCGCCATGGTGGTTTGCTGCACCTGTCAACCCGTCATCTAGGTTTTAAGCCCCACATGCATTAGGTATTTGTCCTAATGCATTAGGTATTTGTCCTAATGCTGTCCCTCCCCTTGCCTCCCATCCCACAACAGGCCCCGGTGTGTGATGTTCCCCTCCTTGTGCCCATGTGTTCTCATTGTTCAACTCCCATTTATGAGTGAGAACATGTGGTATTTGGTTTTCTGATCCTGTGTTAGTTTGAGATTCATCCAAGTTGTTGGGTGTTTCAGTAGTTCATTCATTTTGTAGCTGGGGAGTATTACACGGTATGGTGTGTGTCAGGCTGTTGTTGCACTGCTATAAGGAAATATCTGAGACTCGGTAATTTGTAAAGAGCCTTCATTGTCTCCTGGTTCTGCAGGCTCTACAAGAAGCATGGTGCTGGCGTGCTTGGCTCCTGGGGAGGCCTTAGGTAGCTTACAATCATGGCGGAAGATGAAGAGGGAACAGGCACGTTACAGGGCGAAAGCAAGAGCAAGAGAGAATTAGCAGGAGGTGGCACACACTTTTAAGCCACTAGATTTCCTGTGAACTCAAGAGTGGGAGCTCCCTCATCATCAAGGGGGCAGCCCAAGTCATTTGTGAGGGATCCGCCCTCATGATCCAAACACCTCCCACCAGGCCCCACTTCCAAGGAGATTACATTGTAACAAGAGGTTTAGGTGGGGACAAATATCCAAACTATATCATATGGCTATACCACAGTTTGTCTATTCCTTCTCCTATTGATGGACACTTGGATTGTTTCCAGTTTGGGCTACTCGGAGTAAAGCTACTGTGGACATTTCTGTCCAAGTCTTTTTGTGGACATATGTTTTCATTTCTCCTGGGTAAATATCTAGGACTGGAATGGTGAGGTTGCCTGTGGGTGACTCATTGCAGCCAGCCCAACACTAACATTTCAGAGACTCTGGACAGACCAACCCATGACTGTAATTCTTTTGAGCTCCGAAATTCCATTTTCAGCTTGAAAGTGGCATTTGCAGTTGCTACATTTTTTAATGGTGGTAAAATAGACATAACATAAAATTTGCCGTTTTAACCATTTTTAAATGTATACTTCAGCGGCATTAAGTTACATTCACATTGTTGTGCAACCATCACCACTATCCATCTCCAGAATGTTTTTCATCTTCTCAAAGAGAAATTGTCCCCATTAAACACTAACTCTCCATTCCCCCTTCCTTCCAGCCCCTGGCATCTACCATTCTACTCCCTTCCTCTATGGATTTGACTACTCTGGGTAACTCATATAAGGGGAATCATACAGTATTGTTCTTTTGTGACTGTCTGGCTTCACTTATCATAATACCTTCAAGGTTAAGACATGGGTCAGAATTTCCTTTTTTAAAAAAAACAAAAACAAAAAAAACAGGGTCTTGCTGTGTTGCTCAGGGTGGAGTGCAATGGCATAATCATGACACACTGCAGCCTCGACCTCCTGGGCTCAAGCAATCCTCCAGCCTCAGCCTCCTGAGTAGCTGGGACCACAGGCACATACCACCATGCCTGGCTAGTTTTTTAAAATCTATTGTAGAGACAGGATCTCCCTGTTGCCCAGACTGGTCTCAAACTCCTGGGCTCCAGTGATGCTCCCGCCTCAGCCTCCCAAAGTGCTAGGATTACAGGCATGAGGCACCATGCCTGGCCAGAATTCCCTTATTTTTTAAGGCAGAATAATATTCCATTGTATATAGAGACCACATTGTGTTGTTATATTTTTAATGGAGAAAAAATGTATTCTAAAAGAAAACAGAGTTTTTAAAGGAACATGCAATTACCTAGCCCTAAACTCTATAAATTCTTCCCTTTCTCACATATTTAGCTGTTAATGCTCATGACACTGTAGATCCAGGAGGTCTTTAAATGCAAACAAGTCAACACAAGGTAGATGCTACCATCTTTTTATTATAAGAGATGGACACATACAGGATCAGCAGCTGCCACTGGCAGCTCTTCTCTCCTATTTGAACTGGTTTCCCAGGAAGTCTGTTAAAAATCCTCTCTCCATTTATTTTTTGAGGGCTGTTCATACCAGAGTCTGAAAAGTAGATCTCTTTGTTTATATTTCCCTTGGCTGTTTTAAAGCCTTGTTTGTCATATCTGACATAGTGTGAGTTCCCTATCAGATGTTAGAGGAGGCGCCTGCTGAAAGCGTGATGGGATGGGAAATGTGAGCTGAAAGCCATTTAGACTCTGACCCTCAGTGCCTTCCCGGGAACTAGAAGCTGCCAAGCATCTCAGTGGTAGGAACGACCCTGATAAAAACAGGCGGAGTTAATTGCCTGGGTGCTGAGTCGCTCCAGAAGTGCAAGGAAACAATAAAGGTCGTAATTAAAACTCAGTTGCTCAAATTTGAGAGTCACAGCCTGTCTCAAAGAAGACACATAGGTCAAACACACGAATTATATTAATGGGACAAGACTGCAGAGATGAAGTGCAAAGATATTCCACCCATTCTACTCCGGGGGGTCCTGCTGAGCCTTTCAACCTCAACTCAAGATGCTGTTAGGCCTTCTTGGACCCTCCGATGACTGCTCTCTCCTTCCAGCCTCCACTGCTTCCCCTACGTTTTCTCCACTCCAGTCCCTGTGACATGGTGTTGACACACTGAACACAGTCAGTGAATAAATGATAAATGGATGCAGATTGCATGTCACTTATTCACGACCCATTTATTAACCTCATTAGAGTATCAGCTCCATTAAAGCAGGGACTGTCTTGTCTTCTCCCCAGCTCCCAGCCCCCATATCTGGTACCAAGTAGATCCTCAGGAAAGGTTCCCAAACTTAGAAGCATAGCACACATCCTGTAGTATCCTCATTAGTGCTGTGCAGTGCGTGCTTCCTCTCTGCCCTGTATCCTCAGCATTGCTGAGACAGCCATTATTTCTTCTTAGTTATTATTCTTTGGATCTCTGGCATCTAGCCCCCACCCCACCTAGCACATAGTAGGAGTTCAATGCAATTCATACCGATTATTGAATGATATTTCAGCAGCAATTCCGTTTTTTCTTACGCACTGGAGTATTTGTATTTCTTCTGAAATACAGTAAGAGTTGAACTCTAGTGCCTTGTCTATCCCACTTTATTCTAGAATAGAATTAGGGAGGCTGTCTTGGGCTTGGGCTGTCTCTGCAGAGTTTTATTACTCAGGTACTAAGGTAAGCCCTGGCCTCTTACCAAGCTCCTGTAAGTGTCTCTTATCTTCACAAGGCTTGATGTGCTTGTTTTTTTTGTTGAGCCTTTTCATGGACATCGTAGACTCCAGAAATACCAATCTTAGGGTGGGGGCTTTGCAGGTTTACCTCGTGGAATCAGTGTTGGGGCTGTGGGCAGAGGAGACTTGACTGGTGTTAGGGTTGCACAGACCAAGTTTGATCCCAGCTCCACCACTCATCAGTTCTTTGACCTCAGGAGCAAGCTATTCCACCCTGAATGCTATTTTTCCCATCTGCAAAATGGGGATAAATCCTGCCCACTACTACATGATGCAAGGGTTGGTTGGTGTATTCATTTCCTGTGGCTGCTGTGGCACATCACCACAAGCCAAGTGGTTTGAAACAACACATATTTATTCTTTTATGGTTCTGGAGGCCAGGAGTGTGGACTGAGTCTTATAGGGCTAAAGGCAAGGTGTTGGCAGAGCTGTTTCCTTCTAGAGGCTCCAGGGAAGAAGATGTTTCTTCGGTCTTTCTAGCTTGTAGAGGCTACCTGTTTTCCTTGGCTTGTGGCCCCTTCCTATCTTCAAAGCCAACAGTGTAGCATCTTCTCTCTCTGACTCTGCTTGCCTCTGTTTCTGTTGTCACATGGACTTCTTCCCAGTCTGACTTCTCCTGCACCCCTCTTATCAGGACCCTTGCAATGACATCAGGCCCACCTGGATAACCCTGGATCATTTCCCCACCTAAACATCCTGAATCCCATTTTCAGAGTCCCTTTTAAATACTATGCAAGGGAACATATTTGTAGTTTCTGGGGATTTAGGATGGGGACATCTTTGGGGGCCATTATACAGGCTACCACAGATAGGATTGTGTACATGGTGATGTTCACAATCACAATTGAGTAAACTCCCCCAGGTCCTGCAGTGAGTAGATGGCAGAACTTGAATTTGAATATCTCCCTCTTTTTGCCCTACACAACCTTCATCAGCCTCAGTCTGCCACTCTTTTGTTGGTTTGTTTTGTTTTTTTGAGACACAGTCTAACTCTGTTGCCAGGCTGCATTGCAGTGGCGCGATCTCAGCTCACTGCAACCTCCATCTCCCAGGTTCAAGTGATTCTCCTGCCTCAGCCTCCCGAGTAGCTGGGATTACAGGCACGCACCACACCCAGCTAATTTTTGTATTTTTGGTAGAGACAGGGCTTCACCATGTTGGCCAGGATGGTCTCGATCTCTTCACTGCAACCTCCATCTCCCAGGTTCAAGTGATTCTCCTGCCTCAGCCTCCC
>NW_012114988.1:2190229-2196086 GCF_000951035.1 Colobus angolensis palliatus | reverse complement strand
GCAGTGGCGCGATCTCGGCTCACTGCAACCTCCACCTCCCAGGTTCAAGTGATTCTCCTGCCTCAGCCTCCCGAGTAGCTGGGATTACAGGCACGCACCACACCCAGCTAATTTTTGTATTTTTGGTAGAGACAGGGCTTCACCATGTTGGCCAGGATGGTCTCGATCTCTTGACCTCATGATCCACCTTCCTTGGCCTCCCAAAGTGCTGGGATTACAGATGTGAGCCACTGCGCCCAGCCCAGTCTGCCACTCTTGAAGATTGCACTGGAATTTCTAGAGCTGACACCATCCCACATTGCTGGGAGGGATTCAAGGCAGATATATGTAGTCCCTTCACCTCTCCAACTTGAGAGAATTCCTTCATGGAAAAAGAGAAATTATGTCTTTATTCTACTTTTCTTAACTTCTTTTTACAATGAACATCACTGCTTCTTAACAGACTGTGGGAACACCTGAAAATCATAGCAAAATCAACCTGACCTTTCACCTTCTGGCAAAAGCGACCTAGTGGAAACTCTGGGCACCCTCCCCTAGCTTTGCCCAATATCGGGTGTAGTGGGAAGCCTGGAGGAGAAGGACCTGGCACTGGCCCTGGCTTCTCAGAGGCCTCCGTACCTCTGGGACTATGACAGCCACAGGAATCAAACATCCACACAGAACGTTTGTGGTGGTGCTGCAGGGCCCAAGGCTTCCATTTCAGTCCTAAGTCCCTGGGCCTAGGCTTCCTTCTGGAATTCTGTTGTTCGGAAAGAGGGAAAAGCCTTCACTGATACAGAGCTTATTAACGAAGCTATCACCACCCCGGGCCGGCTGGGTTTCTTCTTCTGTTTTCATGGTGCTCCCTGCAGAGGCGCCTGGGAAACAAACCTTTCTCTAGGAGGACTAGATCCATAACAGCTGCCTGGAGACCTGTCAGGACACTAATGTGGGAGTGGCTGATGTGCTGCACTTGCTCCTCTCTGAATGAAAAATTGACCAACTTTTACTGTGGTTACCAGCATTCACGGTAGCCTCCCTTATTTTCACTGAGGTAGCTGGTTGGCTGGCATGATAATTCCATATTAAAATGGCAGCCTCCATAGGGCTGGATTGAGGAGGTCATGGAACATGTTTATTTACCACATATTAAGCACCTGCTATGGCTGGCCCTGGCCTAGGCACTATGGGCACAGAACTAAGATGCAACCCTTTGCTGGAACAGAGAGATGAGTCGACAAGCATTGGTCAGTGCAATGAGAGAGGTGAACTCAGAGAACTGGAGGAGCCCAGAGTGGGGACAGCTTCTGCAGCTCCAAGGGTGGGCTTGAGGTGTAGTACAAAAGGATATGCATAGGTGGTCACAAGTGAACTGAGATGGGGAAGATGAGGCTGGATGAGGCAGGTGGAGAGGGTGAAAAGGGTGTGTGCTCTGGGAAGCCTGGGCCCCAGCAGAGAGACCAGAGGTGCCTTAGAAGAACTTTCCAGGCCAGCGTATGGGACACAAGGTGGGAAGATAAGTCTGTAAACAAATGCCAGTCAGTGGGTCTTGCCAAGGAACTGGGATGTGACCCCGGAAGTCGTCCCTAGCTGTACCTGCATTTTACAGCATGAAATGTAGCTGAAGAGGGAAGCAGGGGACTTGGATGGTTTATCGGCGCAATAATGAATCATATCTTAAGAGTTTTCAATGCGCTTTCATGGGGCTCACGTTGATAGGCAAATTCTGTTCTTCAGTTTTAATTATGCAAACCCAGGTGGCAAGAGTTATTCTTTTCATTTTCAACATGGAGACCAAAGTCCATGCACTGGCCCCACACCAGAAACTTGTGCTGCGGCTCAGTGGTGCCCACGGCACAGGGTGGTCAGGGGCTTGGTGTCCTGCAACAGGGACTACAAGACGTCACAAGTTCCCAGCATGCACTTCTGATATAGGAACATAATTTGGCTCAATCCTCACCCATGCTCTAGACATCTCTACTCCTGGAATTTTCAGCTACCACCATGTCACTCCCTTCTGCTTTTACTGTCTTCATACCCAGCCTCAGGGCACAATAGAGTTTGGTTTCAGGCAGGCTGCCATTTCCCATGTTGCTTTCTAGCTAGCTGGCCATGGAAGGGAAGATCCTGAGACTGGGTCTGGTTCCAGAGCTGTGTGACTGTGGGCACTTTCCCTCACTGGGCCTGTTTCTCATTTATTAAAAGACAGTGTTGAGCTAGATGGACTCTTAAGTTCTTCCAGAGGCTGCATTGATTGTACTTACCACCGTATTCCCTGCGCCAGGCAGCAGGTGCTAGGTCTGAAACTGTAAAATGAATGCATGTGTACCCATCACGTGACCGGCAGCATCTGCCCTGGGGCAGACATCAAGGAGAATAAAATGAGACCTCTGCCCTCAAGCATCTTGTGTTAGAAATCTATACGGAAGTGAGTAATTAGAATATGGTATGGACAAGTATAAAACACAATCAAGTAGAAAGGACAAAAGCAGCAGCAAGGGAGGCACTGTTCTGTGGACTCTTTAATTCTGTTTCTTCTCAATGGAGGAGTCTTAGCAAAAGAAGAAAGCTCAACACGATCACCCACAGTTCTCAGTGCACACATACTAGATAGAACCTTGCCCAGGACACTGAATGGTCAGGTGTCTGCTGTCGTTTAATTCACGGCTGTGTTTTCTTGTTATTCTGTGTGCAGAGAAAAATGGAAATAATACACATAGTCCTTTTCACAGCTGAGATGACAAATTTGGACGAGATCATATGTAGTTTTTCTTTTTCAAAAATGCCACTTAAGAGTTGATTGGTAAAGCTGGGCACAGTGGCTCACACCTGTAATCCTAGCACTTTGGGAAGCCAAGATAGACAGATTGCCTGAGCTCAGCAGTTCGAGACCAGCCTGGACAACATGGCAAAATCCCATCTCTACTAAAAATACAAAAAATTAGTCAGACGTGGTGGTGTGCGCCTGTAATCCCAGCTACGTGGGAGGCTGAGACATGAGAATCGCTTGAACCCGGGAGGCAGAGGTTGCAGTGAGCCGAGATCGCGCCACTGCACTCCAGCCTGGGCGACAGTTGATTGGTAAAACCACACTGGGTCTGGTGTGTAATATCTCATGAAACTTACAGAGAGCTACTCAGGGCCTGCCTCTGTCTGGCAGTGACTCCCATCCAAGTGATGACCAGCAAAGGGCGTGAGGGTCTTTCTCCCCATCCGCTCCTGATTGTAGAAGAGGCCTCTTCCGTACACTGGACAAAGCTGCCGGAGGATGTTGATGGGGGTGGAAATACCTCTAGTCCAGCAAACCTTTACCATTGGAACGTCTGTGTTTATGGCAGCTGGGGAGTTTTATTAGATGGTTGCAAGATGAAGTGTAAGCGGACTGGTCTGTTTGTATTACTCCGGGCAGGACTCCGTTGACACTGATGGAAGAATCAGGAGTGAGTTTGCCAGTGAAAAGCCAGAGTGACCAAGAGGAAAAAAGAAACAGGTGCAGTACCCTGCTAGCCGCCAGGAGCCAGGAGCGTCATGGAAACCTCTCCTCCCCAGATGGCAAGGGGCTGCTCAGCTAGAGAAACCCAGCCCTCAGGGGCTGCTTAGACCCCGGCACGGACGTGTTCATCTTGTCCCGGGCAGAGGGCATGGTGAGACCCTCAGATGGCGGGAGACCCATGGAGACCATCAGGGACCAAACAGATGTTCCATGTAAAGCTAGGCACCTGTGTCACTGAGCAAAAGAACATCATTTCCCAGGGTTATTCTCAATTAACAGAGTGAAAGGGGCATCTGAGTGCCTCCAGGATTTCCATCTTCTCTGTGGGACTCAGTCACGGGATAGCGGAGGCGGCCCCTTCAAAGCTGGTTGGGGTTCCTAAGCCCTGCTCTACAGCTGCAGAAATCTCCCTTTATGGCCAAAGCAACCTGCTGCGTCAACACCGTCACGTCCTACAATCAGGTAAATGGCTGCCCTCCATGAACAAATGAAGATGAGCTGCACATTTCATCCAGCAGAGTCGCCACACTCCGCAGTGGCGGTGCTCATCATGAATCCTGCATCTGCGGTCCTGCTGGCTTTTTTCCTTGTCTTTTATTTCTCAAGTGTTGATAATATACAAGGCCCTGTAAAAACATATACTTGGTGCAATCCCACATAACAGTGAACCTGAGACGGCCCATCTGATGTTTTCACGTGGGAGCCCCAGATTTAAGGAGGCCACTAAGCTGAAGCAGATGTCAGGGAGAGGGGATTCACCACATTTATGTATTCACGCTGCAGACTGAGCTGGAAATTCTCTGAGGCCAGTCTGAAATGACACATAATGACACTCCTCCTCCTTGTCACCAAAATGATCGATGGTTCACGTGACTGACTTGGGGTGACAGCAGATGGAAGGGTTTTTCTTTTCTTTCATGCTCTTTCCCCCATTTCCAATTCTATTAAGTCAAAGAGAGGAAGATCACATTCTGGTTTGGGGCAGAGCCATTCACCAAGAAGGAATGCTGCTTCTAAAACAAATCCAAAGCCCTTAGCAGGACAAGATGCTTTTATTCAGACTGCTATTGTATGCCAGCCATAAAACCTCCTTAATAACTTTACCTTAGACAGACCTCTAATATCCATAATTCATTCAAGAAGACTGACTCCGGAGACCTCACTGTGGTTTATCTTATTTTTGTGTAATTACACTCCCCACACCTCCTCACCCAGGGTGTGTGCTGTGATTTACACAGATGTTGGGATACCTGGTTTTATTGTTCCTCACTCCTGATCCATTCTTATTCTTCCCAATTTTGCAGATTCATTTGCTGGATAAGGCCACTTAAAAAACAAATGCATATTTTCATAGCTAATGTTGAATTTACATTTTTATCTCAGGTGTATAGAGATAATGATGTGGCAATTAAAGGCAAATGTATAATTTTTCAGTCGTGACTAGGGATTACTCTGCTGACTAAACAAGCGCTGACTTAGATATTTAACTGAATGTTAAATTTTTTAAAGCTTTGGGGAATTTTGACTATTGATGGATAGCTCGGTACTTTTAAGTTTCAGACGGGGAAAAAAAAATCTCCTGACTTTGCATCTTATATTTAGGTGTTCTGGTATTATGTGGCCAATTTGTTAACTACACTTGCAATGTATCGAAAGTGAACCAAGTAAAATACAAGCAGTATGTACACTATGATTCCACACATGTATATGTTCAATGCATGCATGAAAAAATAAATAACAGTATTAACAGAGATGAACTCTAGGTTTATGGCGTTTTGTTGTCTTTATCTTTTCTTTTTTTGTTTTTGAGACAGAGTCTCACTCTGTTGCCCAACCTGGAGTGCAGTGGCACAATCTCGGTTCACTAAAAACTCCACCTCCTGGGTTCAAGTGATTCTCCTGCCTCAGCCTCCCACGTAGCTGGGATTACAGGTGCACATCACCATGCCCGGCTACTTTTTGTATTTTTAGTAGATACGGGGTTTTGCTGTGTTGGCCAGCCTGGTCTTGAACTCCCGACCTCGAGTGATCTGCCCGCCTCAGCCTCCCAGAGTGCTATGAGTAATTACAGGCATAATCCAAGCAACCTCGCCTGGCCTGTCTTCATTTTAAACATCGTTGTTTCTTACCTTCAGGGGGAGCTCACCTGCTCTCCATCCAGCAAGCACCTGATCCAGGCCACCTGAGCAGGTAGCAGAGCTCATCATGGCTTATCTGTATCTGCCAACTTCTTTCTTTTCTTTCTTCCTTCTTCTTCTTCTTCTTTTTTTTTTTTTTTTTTTTACTATGAATTCATTTATTTTATGTATTAAATTAGACAAGAAATAGATATGCAACTGTATAAAAACAATCACATTCTTATACTACTTGAACACCCAGTACTGG
>NW_012114988.1:2177773-2190179 GCF_000951035.1 Colobus angolensis palliatus | reverse complement strand
AAAAAAAAATACATAAAATTAAAAAAAAAAAAGAATTATAAAATGGGCCCCAGGATTTAAGGCAAACATCACCCTGTACAAGAAAAGTTTCAGGCTTCTAGCTTCACTGAATCTAGTACTAAATGTGCTTTTTTATATTCCTTAGCGTCTTCCAAGTCTTTTTCACTTTCTAACATCTGTTAAAGAGCCAAATATGCAGCTTCCAACCTGCGCTGGCAATCTGGGATCATCATCTGGGATTCTCATAGGATCTCTGCCTACTTTTTAATGGCATAATTTTCACCATCTTCAGCTCTCATATTTTCAATCTTCTTGTTATTTTGCTTCTTTTCCATACATCAGTTTTTCTTTGACCGACCTGCA
Source organism: Colobus angolensis palliatus (assembly GCF_000951035.1). Taxonomy (NCBI): domain Eukaryota; kingdom Metazoa; phylum Chordata; class Mammalia; order Primates; family Cercopithecidae; genus Colobus; species Colobus angolensis. The sequence continues at coordinate 2,189,816 of NW_012114988.1, read as the reverse complement.
AGCCTCTGATGGCTCCCTATTACCAAGCAATTCACCTGTTTCTTGTAATATCATGACTTTTCCCTTGCTTCTTTGAAGCACTTCCAGCATCACTGGTGGCACTTTTTATCGGTCCAGTGGTGTTAGTTAAGATTCACATTCTCCTGTAATCCTAGCACTTTGGGAGGCCGAGGCGGGCTGATCACCTGAGGTTGGGAGTTCGAGACCAGCCTTACCAACATGAAGGAACCCCGCCTCTACCAAAAATACAAAAAATTAGCTGGGCATGGTGGTGCCTGCCTGTAATCTCAGCTACTCGGGAGGCTGAGGCAGGAGAATCGCTTGAACCCAGGAGGCAGAGGTTGCGGTGAACCAAGATTGTGCCACTGCACTCCAGTCGGGGGAACAAGAGGGAAACTCGGTCTCCAAAAAAAAAAAAAAAAAGATTTACATTCAAGGTTTGCAAGATTGGACACTTCACCATGCTAGTCTTGATCTTTGTTGGCCTCATGCAAGGGTTGGCCGTGGTCCCTTGACCACTACAAGAAGGAAGGGCAGAGTCTGGGTGCAGTGGCTCACACCTGTAATCCCAACACTTTGGGAGGCCAAGGTGGGCAGATCACTTGAGGCCAGGAGTTGGGAGACCAGCGTGGCCAATGTGGAGAAACCCTGTTTCTACTGAAAGTACAAAAATTAGCCAGGCATAGTGGCATATACCCATAAACCCAGCTACTTGGGAGGCTGAGGCATGAGAATCGCTTGAATCTGGGAGGTGGAGATTACAGTAAGCTGAGATTGCACCACTGCACCTCAGCCCAGGTAACAGAGCCAGACTGTTTCAAAACAAAGAAATCGAAGGACGGGCAGAGACACCAGTTTCTTATTCAGGTCTTCATAGCAATTTGACCAGTTCTGGTCTTCCCAGGGGTCGTTTTTAAAGGGAATGGAAATATGTCTCTGCTTTGACCCTAAGCAACTACCCTTGACTTTGAATTTGGTGTCCAAAAGCTCCATGTTGATTTGTTAAGTAGGGCTGATTATGTCTCGCCTTCTTCAGGGGCAGTGGTCCTCAAGGTTATTTTGGCTTTCGGACAACTTGGATAGGACAAAAGGACTGTCCGCCTCCTTATCACCTCCTTCACATTTGCCGTTCTTAATGAAACCCCTTCTGAATGAGGGAGGCAGTTGTTTTTCCCAGCAACAGGATGCTAAGGGAGGGGTAGCGGAATTAATTGTATCTTCCCATCAGGAAGGAAGGAACCACACTGCTCTCATTCTAAATGTCAGTATTGCACAGAGCACCTGCGTCTCTGGGTCCAGCCTGCCTGTTGAGAGCCATCACCTTGGAAGAGGAGGATCCTAAGCTGAGAGAAGGGAATTCTTAAATCAGCTCCTGCTGGACTCGTCTTACGTTGTTTTACCCTGAATCTGGAAAGCAAAGCAGAGTCATGGGGTGGGATTGCCTGAAACGGGGGTCTAACCGCTGCTGGTATAGAAGCTTAGATCTTGCCCGTCACCTTACCCTTGACCTTCCCTCTTCTTCCATAAACCGTCTGTGGGATGAGTGTGTGTTGTGCATGATTCAGCTTACACCAGACTTGTCACCTGGCATGCAACAGGGTCCGTAACTGTTGCTTTAGTTTCAAGAGGCACCCATTTTTCTTGGTTGTTTGGAGGCAAGTCTGGAAGTATATTTCAGGGAAGGGACCAGATATTTATTTCTAGATTCAGCATGTTGAGTTTTGCTTGCTCTCCAGGCGCTCAGCTCAGTCCCCACTAAAAAGGCTGAACTGGAGAATTGTGATAATGTACAGAGGGGTCCTGAGAGCCTGCCCCACACTGGGACCGTGATGGTCTGTTGCTGGAGGAGGTTTAAAATGTAGCATGCAGGCCGGGCGCGGTGGCTCAAGCCTGTAATCCCAGCACTTTGGGAGGCCGAGACGGGCGGATCACGAGGTCAGGAGATTGAGACCATCCTGGCTAACACGGTGAAACCCCGTCTCTACTAAAAACTACAAAAAAAACTAGCCGGGCGAGGTGGCGGCGCCTGTAGTCCCAGCTACTCGGGAGGCTGAGGCAGGAGAATGGCGTGAACCCGGGAGGCGGAGCTTGCAGTGAGCTGAGATCCGGCCACAGCACTCCAGCCTGGGTGACAGAGCCAGACTCCGTCTCAAAAAAAAATAAAATAAAATAAAATGTAGCATGCAGGCTAAACGTGATTTTCACTTGAGGCAGTGGTGTGGTTTTAGCCCCAAGCTAGAAGGAGATGGGTTATTAATCCTTTTGACATTCCCTTTGAATAGCATCGTATTTCAATCCTGTTAAGCTGTGGGGCCATTGTTTATCGGACTCCCTCCAAAAGCAGAACCTCTGCTGTGCTGAAGCTGCAAAACGTTGCCCGGCTCTGTGGCTTTCAGTCGACAGTCAGCTTTAGCCTTCTCAGCTGACCCCTCCACCTCATCGGCTCTGAGATAGACTCAGGCAGCTCCTGGCTGCCTCAACTCACCCATCTGTCACTGGCTAAGGGAAGGGTCAGTGGACCTGCTGCCCCTTAGTTGGAATGTCAAGAAAAGGAAGAAGAAAAACTGCATCTAGAAAATACTTTTTTAAGATGGAGGGTAAGGTAGTCAGGCAGGCTGAAGAATCCAGAATTCTAAATGTGACTATCTCCATGCCTTCAGCTTTCTGTATTAATCTCCCCAACTGAAACGTTCATTCATTCCTTTATTCATTCATTAAACATTTAATGAGCACTTCCCAAGTATACTATGCACGGTGCTACGGACACAAGGATGAACACAAAAGATGAATCTTGTGCTCTTGTCAAATGACCATCTAGGAGGAAAGGGCATTGGCCAGAGGAAAGTTGCTGTCAGAGTACAAGACCTGGAAATAGATCACCTGGGCTTTGAAGCCTGACTCTGCTACTTATAGGCTGAGGGACATAGGGAAAAGTCATTTCACCTCCATGAGCCTCAGTTTTCTCCTCTGTAAAATGGAGCTAATAATGAAAGGACTCAATGCATCACTGCAAATGACACACTTAAGAGGCATTCAGTAATTGTTGGGTTTGTTATTAACTAATTTCTGTGTAATATGTATTATACAAGGGCAAGCACGGGGTGTTAGGGGAACATATTACAGGGGAAATTTGCCTTATATCTGAGGTCATGGAAGGCATCTCCGATGATGGCACATTTAAGCTGGGAATTGGAAGTCATTTCCTACTCTCTTGTCCCTAAGAGTTGACTGCTTATTTCAAAGTCTGCCAAGATGAAGCTTAGTTGGATCTCTGTCTTTTCTCAGCTTAGACAGGGAGGCTTTCAGGCAAGGAGTGTACCTTGAACATCTTTCTAGAACTTTCTACTGCAATGATGCTATCATATTGCTTTGCCCTTCATTGAACAACCAAATAAGTGAGCAATCGATTGAGACCCCCATACAGACACTGGAAGATTTGAAGATTTGAGTCTGCTACAACATGGCCCTGGGGATAGCTCCAGCTGGCTTTATAGATCTATAAGGTTCTCCTTATTGCACTGCCTTAAAATTGTCCCAGGAGTTAGCAGTTGGTTGAACCCTACACTCTTGGACTGTCAGCAAGAACGCTTGTCCACGGGCTGCCCTCTGCCCAGAAGTGAAAGAAATTATAGGAGAAGTATAGAATGCAGGGAACAAGGGTCTCGGGTGACTTTGGAATGCCACCTCTTTCCCCAGACTACATTCCATCTTCTTCTTCTTCTTCTTCTTTTTTTTTTTTTTTTTTGAGATGGAGTCTTGCTCTGTCACCCAGGCTGGAGTGCAGTGGTGCAATCTCGGCTCACTGCAACTTCCACCTCCCGGGTTCAAGCAATTATCTTGCCTCAACCTCTCGAGTAGCTGGGATTACAGGTGTGCACCACCATGCCCAGCTGATTTTTGTATTTTTGGTAGAGATGGGGTTTCACCATCTTGGCCAGGCTGGTCTTGAACTCCTGACCTCATGATCCCCCCTCCTTGGCCTCCCAAAGTGCTGGGATTACAGGTGTGAACCACCGCACCCAGCCTCTCCACCCTGTCTTCTGTACCACTCTCCCTCACTGGCCATAGCTTTTAGGGGTGCTGTACCTCCCACTCCAGCCAGCATATATATGTCTTGATTTATACAGAAGGTGTGATCCTGAAAATCTGTTTATAAATCTTACTTGTTTTGGTGAATACAGTAAAAAGCCTTCCAGGAGATGTGTTGATACATAACATGTTATACATAATTCAGTTTTCCTTTAGCTACTAAATTAATTTTGCATGCAGAGTATTTTTAAATTGCTATCCATGCTGTGCTTGCTCCTGCCATGTGAACCTGAGATCCCCCAGAAGAGCATCCACTCATCTGCTTCCCCCTCGTGTCAGTATCTCAGCCGTTTATTCATCCTGAAAATATTGGTGAGCAACGCTGTGTGCCAAGTCTTATGCTAGTGAACTCTGGGAACACGTGAACCAAGCAGCATTGACCTCCAGGGAGCTCATAGTCACAAACAGGGAAGTATTACACTGTGTGCTAACAGACTGGTATAGGCAATTAGTGGAAACACTAGCCTGAGGGCATCCAGGGAAGGATGCAGACGTTCTGGGCAGAGGGGACAGTTTAACCCCAGTGACGAGGTGGGAAACTGTATCAAGTGGTTAATGCTGCTGAGTGTAAAGGGTTAAACGGAGTGGGCTGGTGGAGCCAGGTCATGGAGGATCTTTGCCCATGGAGATGGGCAGGAAGAAACTAGGAAAGGAGTCGGGCAGGTGAGGGGTTTGGCAACTTTGTATATTTCCTGCCTATTGCATCCTCTTGGGAACGATTCTGCCATTTACAGCAGGAACATCCCCGTAGGCCAGTGGCTCTCCAACTTAAGCATGCTTCAGAGTCATCTGGAGGGTTTGGTAAAACCCAAATGGCTGGGTCCCACTCCCAGAGTTTCTGATTCAGCAGGTCTGGGGTGGGACTGAGAGCTGGCATCTCTAACAAGCTCCCAGCAAGGCTGATCCTGTTGCTCCAGGGACCACACTTTGAGAACCATTGGTAGGGCATTGATGAGGTCAACCAGGAAAAGTGGTGTCTTCTAGAACTGGCAGGAGAGAAAGGACAAAGCTAAGAAACAGTGAATAGGAGTCAAGTAAATGCAGCTGCCAACAGGCGGGGGTCCTTGAGTTCACATTCTTGGTCCCAGGTGACATTTCCTGGGAGTCAACAACCCTTCTCATATGAAAAAGAAAAGGGCCAGACACAGTGGCTCACGGCTGTAACCCCAGCACTTTGGGAGGCTGAAAGCGGGAGGATTGCTTGAGCCCAGGAGTTTTAGACCAACCTGGGCAACAAAGCAAGATCTTATCTGTACAAACAAACAAAAAAAAAAAAAAAAAAAAAGAAAGAAAAGAAATAATTGACCAAGCAGGGTGGTGCACGCCTTGTGGTTCCAGCTACTCCAGAGGCTGAGGCAGGAGGATTGTTTAAGCCCCAGGGGTCAAGGCTACAGTGAGCTGTGATCACACCACTGTACTCCAGCCTGGGCAACAGAGCAAGACTCAAAAAAAAGAAAAAAGAAAAGAAAAGGAGGGAAGAGTCAAAGCACATATTGGCCACAGCTATGTTGAGGAAACAATCACCTCCTTTCCATAAGCATGCACAACTCTGTTTATTTTTAATCATCTCTGTTCTTCTGGAGAGTAAATGCCTCACACTGAAGGCTTTATTGTGGAATCCCATTTCTCATTGATTTACATTCTCATCTCTCATGGCTCTGTGATCAATGGGGCTGCGTCGTCAGTGGGCAGCAGCTCGCCGTGGTCCCATCCCTCTCCCTAATTCCTTCATCCCACCCCATTAATTTAATGAGCCATAAACACTTCAGTCCACTGAAAGATTATTGGTTTAAAGGGGCCCAGAGACAAAGCTCTTTTGGGGAAGACCTGCTCGTAAGCTTTGAAATTCACGGTTTCCTATGTTAATAGACTGTAGTCTCAGGGGCCTAGCCCCACTGCCCTGTGACTGTGGCCTCTGGCCTGGTCCCCTGGCTGTCACATGCCTTTTATTCCATCGCGAGCTCCTCACACATCTCATTCTAATATGACTTTTGCCAAAGGACCCAGCAGAGAGGATGCTTCCCAGAGCATCGAGCCCTTGGAAGAAGGAGAAATGGGGATCATTGAGGTAGAGTCGCCAGAAAAACTGAGTCTCCCTTCTCGGGAGTATAAGGCAAGATTGGCCAAGCCTTGGCCAGCTTCCTGAGGTTTGCCTATGTCCTTAGCTCTCCAGTATTCCACCCAAAGACTGTTCAGAGTCTTCCGTGCTGTGACTCTTCATTCCTAGGGAACGAGTGTGAATTTCCATCTGCAAAATTAGTGACTTTTTTTGTCCATGTTTTAAAGGTTCTCTTCTGGCACATGCAGCTTTGATTTAGGTTTCAGACCCCCATTTAGCCAAAGTGGTGGAAGTGAGCCTCCACCAGCCAGTTCAGGTGGGGGTGGGGAAGGGAATGAAGTGCCCAGGGGTGGAGACCCAGGTGGGGCGGGATGGGGGCATCTGCTGCTTGATGCCATCTGTGCACCCAGACATCTGCTAAGACCTCCACCATCCCATCTGGCCCTCGGCCGTGAGCCACGCAGATTCTGCTGATTTGCCGTTGGGGTCGGGTGGCTTGCTGCTTTGAGGCTCTCCCATGCATATGGAAATAATTCCACTGCCCCACCCATGTGGGCCTTTAGCAAACTCATCTCCCAGGGCCCAGCTCAAAAGCCATCTTGCCACAGAGCCATCCAGTGTCTCCCCTTTGGAACTATTCTTTTGTAGCTAGGAGACCCTCGTTGGTGAAAGGACTTAGCATGAGCTGTCTGCTGGCAGAATCCTTTGTGTACGTCTACCTCTGCTGCTAAAACACCGCCTCCTCAGCACCAGCACCAGCCTGTTTCATATCCCTGCTCCCAGAACCCTGAATGGGATAAAAGCATGGGTGGGAAAAGTTTGCTGAATTAAAATGCAAAGAGTGTCCAAATACCTGGAGTTGGCAAACCCCAAGTCTGGCAGGAAATCGCAAACGAGCCCTGCAGATCTAACCACTAGTTCTCCCTGGAAAAAAAGAAAGTGGATAAGGACATTTGGACTGACCAGGGACAAGGACATAAGGGCTTCGCAGGAGAAATGGCAGGAGTTGCAGAAGGGAAGCCTTATCCACCTCTGCTCTTCCAGCGTCTGGCTGTAGCCCACAGGAAAGCCCCAGTAAAGGACCCCTGGATACCCTTCAACCAGAACGGAAGTGAAATGCACACCCCCGGGGAAGTTCCGGACTGAAGGTCCAGGATCATGAGATCCTCCAAGGACAATGAGGAGACAACATTTTAGCTGGCTCCTGGGAGAGCTGTCCTCGTCTATAAACTGAAAAGAATGACTTTGTGGATCTCAGGTGGGACCCGGGGAGGCCCTGGAATGCTCTTGGACTCTGTGCCTGGAAGGTTCTATTTTCCCATGGAGATAGGTTTGTCCCTTCTCATTTAACTAGAGGCTCAAAAGAAAGAACTTTGTGATACTCTGTGTTCATTTCAACAAATATGCATTGAGCATTATGCCTGGCCTTAGCGCTGGGAATACTATGGTGAGTGGAAGCTGGCTGGTGGCTGCTCTCTCAGAGGCTACAGTGGGACAGGGACATACCGTCCAAAAACTTAGCAGCAGAGCTGTAAGCTGTAGAAGTTACAACAACAATAAAAACAGGCACTGCAAGAGAAAGAGAACGATGAAGAGCATGAAGCTTGTTTACATTGGGTAGTAGAAAGGCTTTTTTGAAGAAATGCCATTTGAGCTGAACCACACATGACAAGAAGGAACCAGCCAGTGGTGTACTAGTAAATGTTTGACAGCCATCTCTTCAAACAAAAAATAAAAGAATCAAGTCTGATTTCCGTAGTTTGCCAATATCCATGGTGTAAATATGCTCACCGTGGCTAGTTTCAAACTATCGCTGTGATGTCATGCTGATATCAGGGGAAGAGATGTGCACAGTCAGCTCTCATGAGCTGACATAACGAGTTGGCTGGGCACTCACTAGAGTGGGCCAGACAAAGCTCTAGAGAGTGAGCAGTCCAGGCAGGGGAAATTGCAAGTGCAGAGGCCGTGAGGCAGGAATAAGTGTGGTGCGTTCAAGAAACAGAGAGGAGAACATGACAGCCTCCATCACAAGCAAGGGGCAGAAAGGGTTATGCTGAAAGAAGGCCAGATCACATAGGGCCTTATGGGCCATAGGAAGGACTTATGGTCAAGAAAGTCTTTGGAAACCCTAACTGGCATCGCCTGTGTACTAGGATGGCACTGCCAGCAATATCATGGGAAGGAAGAGGACTTGCCCATGTCATTCTTGAAAACATGCTCTAAGCAATCACGAGCTCAGGAGTTCGAGACCAGCCTGATCAACATGGTGAAACCCTGTCTCTGCTAAAAATACAAAAATTAGTTGGGCCTGGTGGTGCGCACCTGTAATCCCAGCTACTCAGGAGGCTGAGGCAGGAGAATCGCTTGAACCCAGGAGGTGGAGGTTGCAGTGAGCCAAGATCATGCCACTGCACTCCAGCCTGGATGACAGAACAAGACTCTGTCTTTAAAAAAAAAAAAAAAAAGTCAGAGACTGTGCTCACTGCCCCAGTTTATTTGTTTTTCTCCCAGTCTCTGATGGAGTGGGTCATTGGTTTACTACTTAAGAAAATCAACTGTTTCCACAGGGAGAAAACAAATATTGTAGTGACAAATGTGTCCACACACCCACCTTCTGCTTGAAAATGTCAGTGGCATGGAAGTTGAGCATGTCTGCCTCTCTCGTGTCTACAAAGGCCATGGTGTGGCTTGCCAGAGGCGTCCAGAAAAGGATCTGGCCAGGGTGACTTCCTTGCACCTGTGCAGTCTCTATTTTAACAGTCCTGGTCACAGAGCCAGAAAGGATCCAGTGAGAAAGAAATGAGAACAATAACCACCTCTCAGTATGGAATAAGCCCCTCTAGGAATTGGAGAAAGTGGATCCAGATACATTCTTGGAGGGTTCTTGTCTCCTGGCTCTGCTCTCAACAGGAAACCAACACAATTCAGGGGAGCAATATGAGTGGGTGTCAAATGGAAGCCTTGCTAAATGAAGAAGCCAGAGAAGATTTCAATGAAGCCGGCTTAGTTACGTATTGGACATTTCAAAAGATGTGGCCCCCACCACGCTCCCTAGTGACGAGTGTATAATGTAAAGCATATGACATTAGTATAATTTTTTTTTCTGAGACAGGAAGTCATTCTGTCACCAGGCTGCAGTGCAATGGCACGCTCACAGCTCACTGCACTTAAGCCCAACCTCCTGAGCTTAAGTGATCCTCCCACCTCAGTCTCCTAACTGCAGGCATGTGCCACCACGCCTGGCTAATTTTTAAAATTGTTATTATTTTTAGTAGAGATGAGTTCTCACTATGTTGCCCAGGCTGGTCATGAACTCCTGGACTCAAGCTATCCTCCTGCCTTGACCTCCCAAAGTGTTGGGATTTCAGGCATGAACCACTGTGCCCGGCCTAGTATAATTTTTAAAAACAAGAGCAGTACCCTGCACATAATCTCCACCAGGAGTCCACACTCAAACAAGAGAGGCACAGAGCTGGGCACCATGGCTCATACCTATAATCGCAGCACTTTGGGAGGCCAAGACAGGTGGATCACTTGATCCTAAGAGTTTGAGACCAGCCTGGGCAACATGGTAAAATCCCATCTCTACCAATAACAATTTTTAAAATTAACCAGGTACAGTGATGAGCACCTGTAGTCCCAGCTATTTGGGAGGCTGAGGTGGGAGGATTGCTTGAGCCCAGGAGGTCGAGGCTGTAGTGAGCTGTAATTGCACCACTGTACTCCAGCTGGGGTGACAGAGTGCGACCCTGTCTCAAAACAAACAAGGCCACAGGAAGAAGGTGGCACCTGCCCTCCCCTGACCATCTCACACTGGCTCCATTTCCTTGCGCACTTCCCCTCCATCTCACCTACATGTATCTGTGCACACCCCACCTAGCCTCTGGTCTCAGTATCTCTGCCTCCCTGATTGTCAGCATACCCTGTGTGTGTCCCCTCTCATTACTGGAGCGGAGGCCCCTTTCCCTACTTGTTGACATGCTAAAGCACATCTTCGCCTCTGGTCCTTTCTCATATGAGTACATGGGTCTGCTTTCTGGTTGTTCATCACCAGTGCTCGCAGTACAAGCCAGAGGACGAGAGGCAATGAGCAGGGCAGAGGGGCTATGTTCTTTGTTTACATCTCATTTCTCTTTGGGTCTTAAATGTGCTGTTTTGAAAAGGCCCCAAGGCCTTGGCAGCTCGGGAGGCTGAAGAAGCAAACCTCCGTGCAAGAGTTCTGAACTTAAAAAACTTGGATGGGCTCTAGAGTTTCTGGAAAATGCTGATATTGTTTGCAAAACTGTGTGTGTGTGTGTGTGTGTGTGTGTGTGTGTGTGTGTGTGTGTGTGTGTTGATTTCTCTGTGAAGAGGGTTTGTGGCTTTCCCCACATCCTCAAAGAGGTTTTATGGCTTTAGCAATTCCCAAAAAGGTTGTTAACCAAGTGACAAGAGGTATAGGTGGATCCCCTCCACCACCAAACAAGACGAAAACACAAAACATTTGCTCAGGATCTCAGGGCTTCACTTACTCTCCATGAAACCCCACTCACAATCCCCATTTTGTTTTTTCTCAAGGCAGGAATTGGCAACGTGGTGTGTATCGTGGGTGTTACACAATACACAGAGTATCGTGTATCAATAGAGAAGAGTTGGTGATACACCCAACTCTTAACTCACAGTCTTCAGTCTTCTCTCTGGTATTCTTTTTGAGAATCACCTGGCAGCAAACCATTTTAATTGAAATGTAAAATGGCCCTTTCGCCATGCTCTGTGAAAGTATTTAACGTGTGCCTATGGTCCGTGCCCACCTTTCAGTATCACCGTCATTTCTTACTGTTTTTTCTTTCTTCCCCTGAAAAGTAGAAAAACAGGAATTAATACCTGAGATCTGTCCTAACCCACTATCCCCCTCCATTGAAGAAATTGTTGGGGTAACTTTTGGCTTACAATGTTCTAGAAACTGGCTGTGCTAAGCACATAGGATTTTGTAATAATAATCTGACAAGTAAAGACTATTGTTTATTCTCATGTTACAGATAAGGAAACTGAGGCTTTGAGAGGGTAAAATTTTTCCTAAGGTCAGGTGGTATGTAAATAGTAGGGCAAGGATTTGAAATCAGGTGTATGTTGGGTCTTTGAGAGTACTCCCTGAAAACTACAGGTTCCTTACACTGCACACATCATAGAGGAGATTGGACAAGAGTAGGTTGACCAGGCTGGGCATGGGGGCTCACACCTGTAATCCCAGCTGATATGGTTTGGCTGTATCCCCACCCAAATCTCATCTTGAATTGTAGTTCCCATAATCCCTACATGTCATGGGAGGGGCCAGGTGGAGATAATTGAATCATGGGGGTGGTTTCCGCCATCCTGTTTCTGGTAATACTGAATTAGTTCTCAAACGAGCTGATGGTTTTATAAGGGGCTTCCCCTTTCACTGGGCACTCATTCTTCTCCCTGCTGCCATGTGAAGAAGGACATGTTTGCTTCCCCTTCTGCCGTGATTGTAAGTTTCCTGAGGCCTCCCCAGTCATGCTGAGCTGTGAGTCAATTAAACCTTTTTCTTCTATAAATTACCCAGTCTCAGGTATGTCTTTATTCGCAGCATGAGAATGGACTAATACACCAGTGCTTTGGGAGGCGTAGGCAGAAGGATCACTTGGGGCCAGGAGTTGGAGACCAGCCTGGACCACATAGTGAGACTCTGTCTCTACAAAAGCAAAATAAAAATTAGCCAGGCATGGTGGCACACACCTGTAGTCCCAGCTACTCAGGAGGCCAAGGCAGAGGAATTGTTGAGCCCAGGAGGTCAAGGCTGCAGTGAGTTATTGTCGCGCTGCTGCACTCCAGCCTGGGCGACAGAGTGAGACTCCGTCTCAAAAAAAAAAAAAAAAAAAGAAAGAAAAGAAATAA
>NW_012114988.1:2113730-2177709 GCF_000951035.1 Colobus angolensis palliatus | reverse complement strand
GAAAAGTAAGAAAGAATAGATTGACCAGTCCTCCAGAGAAAAGGAAGCAAAAGGGACAAGAGAATGGGGCTTACATGTGAGAGCCAACTGGGCTTTTCTCATACCAAGTCCAGGATTAGACAGACTCACACACCCCGTGTCAGGTCTTGGAGGAGCAAGAAGGCAGCCCACCCTAAAAGAGAACAGGGAGAAGAAAGTAGCGGGGTATGAATCTTTTGTTCCAAACTTATCCTTCAAGTAAGTCCCTCTACCCCCCCTGGGATGGAGTGGAAAAAGTAAGGAGAGACACCTAGAAGACTGTACCAATGGATGGTCCTCCCTATGGAAGGAAATATCAAGAATAGTGAAGAAGTGTCTCCCATTGAAGGGGATTTTGTTACCCAACCGTAAGGATCCTGTTATGCAGGGGCTCTGCAGTACACGGTCCCCATGGACAAACTTCTAGACCTTCCATCATACCATGAGGTCAAATATAACATCTCTGGAAGGGACAAAATGAGCGAGGCCAATTTGGAATGCCATTGGTATCACCAAAACCCAGCATTATCACAGGATCCACTGTGTGCATTGGAAAAATTGAGTTATTTTTCTGTATAACCAAAATGTGTGCCCAGGGGGCACAGAGGAGTGACTTGACCCACACCTTGTAGGAAGCTGTTGTGGACCTTGGCTTTCAGGGATGACCTGTCAGGCCACTCTGAGTGAGAGACCTAAGGCTTCATATTCTCTAGGACAGGCTGTGTGGAATGACATCATGGGTTTCAGGGATGAAGTCTCCACATCCTGCATCTGGAAGTCTTTTCCATTTACTCCTCCCAAATCCTGTCTCTACCCTTGTATTCTACTCCCTGCCACAGGAAGGAACCTGTACAAATGGCATTAGGGTTCAGCCAGTGCAGAGATAGCACAGGAGGGCAGGAGGAAGAGGAGAGTGAGGTCAAGGTATCCATTGCCCTGACTCCCTCCCTGTGTTGTGGTCTGGGGACTGCTGGCTGTGTCTCTCCACCAAAGCTTTCTGCAAGGCAGCCTTCTCTGTATAACCTTTTCCTTGGTTCTCCTTCTAGGTGCATAGGTGGACAGTATTTATAGACCCAATTAGTGCACTATCCCACATGTTTCTGTATTAGTCATTTGCCATAACAAAATACCACAGACCAGGTGGTAAACCACAGAAATTCATTTTCTCCTAGTTCTGGAAGCTGAAGGTCCGAGATCAAGGTGCTAGCAGAGTTGGTTTCTCTGTACGCCTCTCTCTTTGGCTGGCAGGTGGTCTCCCTCTTGCTGCCTCTTCCCGTGGCATGCAAATGTGCACATTCATCCCAGGTGTCTCTTCCTCTACTTATTAGGACACCAGTCAAATTGGATTATAGCCCCACCCTCACAGCCTCATTTTTAACTTAATTACCTCTTAAAGACCTTATGTCTGAGAGAGAACTCTTACACACTGTTGATGTGAATGTAAACTAGTGCAGCCACCATGGAGAACAGTATGGAAGTTCCTCCAAAAACTACAACTAGAGCTACCATATGATCCAGCAATCCCACTACTGGGCATTGAGCCAAAGGGAAGGAAATCAGTATATCAGAGAGACACCTGCACTCCCATGTTTATTGCAGTACTATTCCCAATAGCCAAGTTATGGAATCAACCTAGGTGTTCAACAGCAGATAAATGAACAAGGAAAAGGTAGTGTGTATACATAATGGAATACTATTCAGCCATGAAGAGAGTGAAATCCTGCCTTTAGAGGCTACATGGATAGAACTGGAGGATATTATGTTAAGTGAAACAAGCCAGGAGCTGAGAGTTAAATACCACATGTTCCCATTCATGTGTGGAAGCTAAAAAAGTTTATCTAAAAAAGTGGAACAGAGGATGCTAGAGGCAGAGAAGGGCAGTGGGGAAGAAGGCATGGGGAGATATTTGTTAAAGGCTACAAAGTTATAGCTAGATAGAAAAGGAATATCTTCTAGGGTTCTATACCAGGGTTCTCCAACTCCCGGGGCCACAGACTGGTACCAGTCCATGGCCTGTTAAGAACCCTGGCCACACAGCAGGAGGTGAGTGGCAGGTGGGTGAGCGAATGAAACTTCATCTGTATTTACAGCCACTCCCCATGGCTCGCATTACCGCCTGAGCTCTGCCTCCTGGAGCTCAGGATCAGCAGCAGCATTAGATTCTCATAGGATTGTGAACCCTCTTGTGAACTGTGCATATAAGGGATCTAGGTTGTGAGCTCCTTATGGGAATTGAGAATCTAATGCCTGATGATCTGTCACTGATTCCCATCACCCTCAGATAGGACCATCTAGCTGCAAGAAAACAAGCTCAGGGCTCCCATTGATTCTACATTATGGTGACGTGTAATTATTTCGTTATATATTACAATGTAATAATAATAGAAATAAAATGCACAATAAATATGATGTACTTGAATCATCCCCAAATCATACTCCCACCCCCCAGTCTGGGGAAACATTGTCTTCCATGAAACCAGTCCCTGGTGCCAAAAACATTGGAGACCACTGTTCTGTACCACTGTAGGATGACTATAGTTTACAATAATATATTATACAGTTTCAAATAGCTAGAAGGAAGACACTGAATGTTCCCAACACAAAAAAAAAACCATAAAGATTTGAGATGATGGATATGCTAATTACTCTGATCTGATCACTATACACTATATGTATCAAAACATCACTATGTACCCCTTAAATATGCACCATTATTGTGTGTTGACTTTTAAAATGAAATTAAATTATTTTTTAAAAGACCTTACTTCCAAATACGGTTACATTTGGAGGTACTGAGGGTTCGGACTTCAACATATGAATCTGGGGGGGAAGGAGACACACTCAGCACATAACGGTTTCTCCACACCTTTTAGTAAGCACTTTATCCTCGTTTGAATGTGCCATCTGTTTCCTGCAGCCTGATTGACAAAGGAAACCCTTCGAGCTGTTTCTCTTGTAGAGATGTATACTAAATTGCCTACTTTCACCCACCCCCTGCCGCCCCACCAGGAACTGGAGGATGGTGTGTAATTTGGGCTGAATCGTCTGTAGAGTCATCACATCCCTATTTAGATGAAACCTTCACTCTCAGCCTCTCTTTGTTACCATGCTCTTGTCTCCTGGAAACTTCAGAGGCCACAGATGGTTTGGTGTGTTCTACAGTCTAGCTCTCCTTCCCTAATGGTTTTCAACCTGTGCATGTTGGTATTTGGGAACCTTTGCCTGGGTGTCACCATGTCAGGATCACTGTGTAAAATGGATTTTCAGTACAGCTGAGGGTGCAAACTATGATGGTGTGGTCTGCTGGGCAGCATTGTGTCAGCACAGGGCATGGCTCACCAAAGGTGGGAAGGGACATGCTGGCTTCTCTGAACCGGGTGAGGATGCTACATTTGGAGGTAATAAATGCATAAGAGGATAAAGGCAGTAACAGCTCCACTCCAGCCATAGCACCTAGTGAAGGACCAGAGAGTAGCCTTTCTGTCACAATAACCACAGATGCAGTATAACCTCTTCTTAAGCGTGGGAAACCACTATCCCATCCTGAGAGCTCTACCAAGCTGGGAGTTTCTCTCCCAGCCATCAACTTTCTTGTCTTAAGAGGTCTCTTTCCAGAATTCTCTAAAGCCATTTGCTGGTGGTGTGGCTCTTCCTTTAAAATCTTTATGTCCTTTCATTTCCAAACCTACTCTCCAGCTCACCCTGTAATGCTACAGAGGAGCCTGGGGATTTCTTTAGCATTTTGAAGTCCTTGGCTGCCATTTTGGTTGCTTGAAGATTTTGCTCCAAGACCCACTGCTCTGCATATTTGTTTGTTTGTCGTGTCAGTCATCAGGAAACCTAGACCATATGTTTCTGACTCATTTACACCCAAGTCATCAAACAACACTTGGAGTAGTTGTTTTAAGTCCATGAAGGTTTTACATCCTTAGGTTTCATTTCTCGGCACTCTTCCTTAATTAAATATAATTTATCCAACACTTACGAATGCTACATGCCAAGCACTGCACTGGCTCTGGAAGTGCAGAGAAGAATAAAACACAGATCCTTTCTTCACGGAGTCTGCAACATGAATCACCCTGCCAAGCATTAATGAAATTAAACCAGAATGGTAAAGTGTTCATTTTGAAATCCCAGGTTTGTGAGTTTGAGCAGTTTCTAGATCTAGCCAGGGTAACGCTGGCCTGCTCCTCACTGGCTCAGCTTTTGGATTTTCCTCTTCCCAGAGGTGGATACTTTAGTGATGCATCGATAAAGTCTTGATTCACTCCATTTGAAGCCTCTTTTTTTTTTTTTATCCTGAGGGACCTGGCTGTGCCTTTCCATGGAGGAGAAAATCCATTGCTCCCCTGGAGAGCCGAAGTTTGCATAGATGCCAGAGGTGTGGTTGGAATTAGGACTTTTTACTATGAAGTTCCAGTAAGGAGAACTCAGAGGTAAATTAACAGGAACAAGTGATATTCTGCACTGCTGATTCTATTTCACAATCTCAGAGGATAATCCTCGCCAAGGAGCCGATTTAAATCCCACCCTCTTCGGCACCTGTTAATTTCACCAAAGCACAAAAAACTTTTTTCTAGATACGGGGGCAATATTAGGATTTTGTTTTCCTAAGTGATTCCCATGGACTTTTCTTTTCTTCCTAACTGTGCCAAGGATTAAGAATTGTATGAGGCTGACATCAGAGAGTTTTCACACAGTCTTTGGACAGAGCCACACAAAGGTACTTTTTAAGCCCCAGTCAGTAGCATACAGAGGCCCACAGCTCTGCTCACACATGGTGGCATGAACAGCCCCGGCTTCAGATCCCTGAGTAGTGCACTGCAATCAAGAGCAGCTAATTCTCACCCTTTGGCATCTCTTTTTGCCTGAATATTCAGCTGGTGGCAGCCAGCAAGGATTGTTGATTAAAGATTTTTATTTTGGCCCTGCAGTGTTGGGTTGTCTGCAGACCATCACCTGATTTTGGTTTGTTTATCATTTTGTTTGCCCTCACCAGGTCCTTGAGTTTAGAGTTACTTTTTGAGCTTTAAAATAAGCAAGTCCACAGGTGGTCTCGATGACCAGGACTGTGTTCCATTTCCTCCTTTCCTCAGAGTCCCTGGCTTGGCTCCTAGGAGGTACATGGTACCTGTTGGATGACGATGGTGATGACGAAGACAGTGAGGGCAGATATCATGCTTTTCATGCTTGTACCCACCAGCCATGGTGCTAGGTGATGAGCTCACCAGGCACGGTGCTAGGTGACGCACCTGCATCTGGTTACTGCATCTTCACCACCACCCTCATGGCACAGATGAATCGGAGGCACGAAGCCTGTGTTATTTCCCCAGAGGCACACACCAGCAACAGAGAGCTGAGATCTGAACCCCCGTGAGTCTCACTCCAGAGCCCAAGCTCTTGGCTTGAATTCTGGAATGAAAAACCAAATTAATAAAGTGCAAAATGTTTGTCTTTCCAATTCTGTGTCTTCCCTATCCAAAGGCATTTCAAAGGAAGAATTCAACAAAAGGTCTTTTGTGAGTTAGTGAAGCCTCCACAAATGTTGAACTCCTGAGTCTGGGTCAAGAAAAACTTAAGACTGAAAATTCCAACGAGACAGCTTGAAGAGATGGTTCTCAGCCTGCCAGTGGCCCAGAAGAACCTTCCGGAAAGACTAAAGTGCCCTCTAAGAAGGACCAAGTGCTTCTGCAGGAAGTAAAAGCTGCGCCAAGCAGACAGGCCACCCAGGAAAGCTGTTTGGTTGGCTCAGCAGAGAAAACCAGGGCTGGTCTTCCCTTCAGCAAGTTGGTCATCTCCACACCAACTCTCCTGTGAGAGGCCACTGCTCCAGGACACAGTATGAAGAGTGGGCGAGTTGAGGGACAGTATGAACTTAGACGAGAAGTTCCTGTCCTTCCCGTCTAAGGGGAGACAGATGACACCTGAGGTCAGCAGGAAAGTGAGCTCACCTGTGTGAGTGTCACCAGGTGCCTTTTCTTGTTAACGTTTCCTACGAACTGCGATCAGGTTTTCTGCTCTGCAATTCACAGATGAGGAAAACAAGGCCTAGAGAGGTTAAGATACTTACCCAAAGCAAACAGAATAAGAGGCGGAATGAGAGCTTCATTCAAGGGAAGTTTCTGATCTTCACAGCATCCCTGCTGTGTCTGAGCTCGCGTGTCATACACTGTCACATAATTCCCCTCCACCGATGTATACCACGCCCCAGGCTTCAAAGAGAATGTGCTGGACATTGCCTCTGCCCTGATAGAATTCGTATTCAAGAGGAGAAACAGATAATAAACAATGAACGTTGCAGGATGAATGCCTGATTTACAACCGCAATAAGCGCCAAACGGAAAGGCTGGTCTCTGAGAGCGTCTTCAGAATTTACCCATTTCCCCCAACTCCATTGCTACTTCCCTGCTTCCAGCCACCATCAACCCTCTCCTGGATTCTCAAAACTGCCCTTGTGCTGGTCTTCCTGCTTCTCTGGCCAGCCAGAGGGATCTTTTAAACTGTAAATCAGATGACATCACTGTACTGCTCAAAACCTCCCAGAGGCTCCCTCTCAGAGAAAAGGCTGATGTCCTACCATGGCACATGAGGCCCTAAAGGCCCTCCAGCTACTCACCAGCTTCACCTCTTCCTCCTCATCCTGTCTCTCACCACTGCGTTAGAGCTTAGCCATACCAGCTCCTAAATACTATTCCTGCACACTCCACCCTGGGTCCCACCTCGGGACCTTTGCACTGGCTGTTCCATCTGCCAGGGCTCTCTCCCCGCCAGTACCAGCATGGATTGATCCTCACTTCCTACAGGGTTCTGAAGGGGAGAGTCCTTTTTCTGTTGCTTCAGCCTCCCTGTCTCCCTTTCCCTGCTTCATTTGTCCCTCAGCAATGATCAGCATTTGACCTCATGTGTATTTGTTGATGCCTGTCTTGAATGAAAGTTCTGGGACAGCGAGGTCTTGCTCTGTTGTATGTTCTGCTCTATGCCCAGGACTGGGAACAGTGCCTGGCATATAGTAGACCCTTAATAAATAATTATTGATGGGGGCTGGGTGCAGTAGGTCACATCTGTAATCCCAGCACTTAGGGAGGCCAAGGCGAGAGGATCACTTGAGGCCAGGAGTTCAAGACCATCCTGGGCAACATGGCAAGACACTGCCATCTCTACAAAACATTAAAACACAAAAATAGCTGAGCATGGTGCTGCGTGCCTGTAGACCCAGCTACTTGGACGACTGATGCAGGAAGCTCACTTGAGCCCAGGAGTTGGAGGCTGCAGTGAGCCATGATGGCACCACTGCACTCCAGCCTAGGGGACAAAACAAGACCTTGTCTCTATTTTCAAAAAGAAGTTTTATTGAGGGAATGAGCCAGGAATGGTGGCATGCACCTGTAGTCCCAGCTACTTGGGAGGCTGAGACAGGAGGATTACTTGAGTCCAGGAGTTCGAGATCAACCTGGGCAATATAGAAAGACTGTTTCCAAAAAAACATATATATATATTGAGGGAATAGGTACGTAATGGAGGGCCACATTTAGTTTGGGGATGGCCACATTTGGTTTGGGGATGAGAGTTGATTTCTTTGGGAGAAGAGAAGCATGGCATGCAGGTTCTAGCGTGGTTCCCCATTCCCTTCCCTTGGTGTTCACATCCTTGTGTAGTCCCTTCCCCTTGGGTGGGGTGGGACCTGTGATGTCACTTCCGAGATTAGCTTACGAAGGACAGTGATGGCTGTCTTGCTAGTGCACTCTCTCCCCATCTCTCACTTGCTCCTGTTGATGAAGCAGCCTGCCATGTTGTGAGCCACTAAGAGGCCCACACAGTAAGGAACTGGGGCGGCCAACAGTCTGCAAGGAAGTGAGTCCTGCCAACGCTCAGGTTAGTGAACCTGGAAGCAGATCCTCTTCTGCATGGAGCCGTGCTGTGATGGCAGCCACAGCTGACACCTTGCAGCCTGTGAGAGACCCCAGGACAAAAGACTCAGAGAGCCCAAAAGTCTGTGACCAGATCCTGGTGTACAGAAACTGTGAGACACTCAGTATTGCCTCAAGCCATTAAGACCGGGACGTCTTGTTACACAGCAGTAGATAACTAATACAGGAGAGGTTCAGGCCCTGGGGAGCTGCATTCTGAGTACAGAAGGAGCATGGTGCAGGCAATTAAAAAGGCAAAGAAGCCAGAAACCTGGAGCTTCACGAGCAAGGGGAAGAAGTGTAGGGGATGAGGGGAGAAAGGGTGCAGGGGCCAGGTGCTGGATTTGGGGTTTAACCTAAAAGTGAATAGAAGCCACCAAAGGATTGAAGCAGGTAGCAGGGAGGCAGTACTAATTTGCATGTTGCATTTAAAAGATCACCCTGGATACCATACAGAGAAGAGAGTAGAAGGGCAGAAGGAGTGAGGAGACAGGAGGCTGTGAGGGTCATCTGTGCCTGAGATGTTGATGGCCTGGTCCAGGGCACTGGCAGTGGTAGCCAGGGAGAGGGAGATAGCAGGAAGCTGACTCGCAGGTTCCAACAGTCCTTGTCTGTGTTTTGGCTCGAAACACTGAGATGCTGTGTGGGTTCACGTTGATGCCAACGATGCTGAAATTACACCATTCTCATCACAGAAGTTTGCGATGCTTTCTGAAAAGCAGGCGTGCTAACCCTATCTGACTAGAGAGAAAACCAGGCCCTGGGAAATGGAGCATTTTGCAATCATTTGAGACCCCTCTGACCTGCCAGAAGCCCATGCTCTGGAAGCTGCACACTTCATTTCATGAAAGGTCACTCTAGGCTCTCCCCGGCCCCAGTCCCTGACAGTTGCTAAATCATATATTATTACCCGAAAAACCAAAGCTGAGCCTCCACAGGGAAAGAAATGATGAAAGTCAAAAGTTGGGGGCAGAAACTGCTCAGACCTGGGCAGTCTGGAACGTTCCCCTAGCGCAAGCCATAGCTTAAAACCAACCACAGCAGCTATAGAATTAATACTTTGTTCTCACCCCCCACCTTATTCCTGTGCTTTCTCACACACCACAATAAACAGCATCTGTGTTTTCCCAGCCCTGGTGGTGCAAAGTATGCTACAAGATGACACATTCCCTGTAGATGCTCATGTATCAGTTTTTAATGCAGCACTGCTGTGTAACAAACAACCGTAAGCCCTCAGTGTCATAGACAGTAAGCACACAATGCTCCTATGTCTGGGTGGTCAGGGGGCCACTCTAATCTGGACCGAGCCTGCTCAATACCTGTGGGTCATCTGGCTACCTACTGGGGTGACGGGGGCCACCAGGCTCTGCTCTGTGTGTCTCTCATCCTTCATTACGCTAACACGGGCTTGTTCTCATGGTGATACTGAGGTGCAAGAGAGGACAAGCATAACTGCACAAGCGCTTTTCAAGTGTCTGCTTGTTCCATGTGCACTAGCATCTCATTGGCCAAAGCAAGTCACGTGGCCACATCCAGGCGTGAAGAACTGGGGGCCTTTCGCAATGCTCCTGGTAGGCACATGCCACCAATGATCTCAGATCTTTAACAGCACCATCATTTCAGTGCTGATCACCGTCATTTATGGAGCTGGCACTGTGCCTGGTTATTTTACTTTAACTCAGTGGCTCCAAATGGGGGATGGTTTTGTCCCCCAGGAGACATCTGGAGATATTTTTGGTTATCAAAACTGAGTGGGGAAGATGCTTCTGGCATAGGGTGGGTAGAGGCCAGGGACGCTGCTAAACACCCTGCAGTACAGAGAACGGCCCTCACAGCAAAGACTTGTCTGACCCCAAATGTCAGTATTGCCAAGGCTAGCCGAGTACAGTGGCTCATGCCTGTAATCCCAATATTTTGGGAGGCCGAGGCAGGGGGGTCACAGAGGCCAGGAGTCAGAGAGTAGCCTACACAACAAAATGAGACCTCATCTCTACAAAAAAATAATTAGGTGTGGTGGTGCACAGCTGTAGTCCCAGCTGTTTGAGGGGCTGAGGCGGGAGGATCGCTTGAGCTCAGGAGGTATCACACCACTGCACTCCAGCCTGGGCAACAGAGGGAGATCCTGTCTCAAGGGAAAAAGAAAGAAAGAAAAATAATATTGCCAAGGTTGAGAACATATACATTAATTTGATCAATCCTGACACCCACACCTACCCGATGAAGTAAGTTTCATTAGATCCATTTTTGCTCATTTTTTCCTTTCTTAGCCACGTAAGCAGGTCTTGCTCTCTGGGCTGACTGATGGAGACTGCCTGTGGTTTGGGTGCAGGTCCCTGCAGTCTGGTTACCATCGTACTGGTTCCATTTTGTTCCTGCCGCCTGGTCCACCTCCCAAGTAGTGGCTGACACTCCCCTCTGCCTGGATCCTTGATGGACAGATCCCTTCTCAAGAGGCATCTGATGATACCCTCTTCGAAGCAGGTGAAGAGTATCAGGGTATCCTTGTTCTCAATTAGCTGGATAATTGGCTCTGCACGGAATTTCTCACTGGCTGTGTTGGAGAGGCATTGTTAAAGAAACTCAAAGTAAAGGAAAAAAAAAAAATCCCTAAGCAGCCAGTATGTTTGCATGGCCTCCTGATCTACCCCAGAACCTCTAGGCACGTGTGCAGCATAATTAAGGCGGAAGTCCGTGTGGGGGTCCTGGGTTGGGAATGTTGTGGAGAGAGCAGACACCTGCTCTGCTAATGCGTGCTCTTCCCCACTTCAGGCAATCACTGTCCTCTTGTGGGCTGCTCCTGAAGGCTGTGATGGTCCTTAAGGAAGGTGCTGGACATGAGAACAGCTGCTGATCCCAGGCATGGGCACTATACCTGCTCTGTGCTCTTCCTGTTAGGAAGAGAGAGATGTGGATAGGTCTTGGTTTTCACACTTTCGGGATGAAAAGACAGTATTTTTCTTTTTCTTTTTCTTTTCCTTTCTTTCTTTCTTTTTTTCTTTTTGAGACAGATTCTTGCTCTTTCAGGCTGCAGTGCAGTGGCACAATCACAGCTCACCACAGCCTTGACTTCCCAGGCTCAAGTGATCCTCCTGCCTCAGCCTCCCAAGTAGCTGGGACTATAGGCACACACCACCATACCCAACTAGTTTTTCTTTCTTTTAGTAGAGATGAGGTTTCACTATGTTGCCCAGGCTAGTCTCGAAATCCTTAGCTCAAGCAATCCTCCTGCCTGGGCCTCCCAGAGTGCTGGGACCACAGGCACGTGCCACCACACCCAGCTAACTTGTTTATTTTTTGTAAGAGACAGAGTCTCACTCTGTTGACCAGGCTGGTCTTGAACTCCTGGACTCAAGGGATCCTCCTGCCTTGGCTGAGATGCTGCTCCCTGGCTAGTGTGTGATCTGCCACTTTGCAGGGCCCTAACAGTGCAGCACCAGAATAGTGGCTGGAAAAGGCCAAGGGCTTAGGGCAGGTTGCTCTTGAACTTCCCCATATGCTTGTCTCAAGGGGCCCCGTCCCAGCCCGATGGGAGGGGCTGGGTCCTTGCCTCTAGTACTTTACCTTCACGAGGGAGGTTGGCCAAGTTTACAAAATGAGGTGACACTTGGCACCAAAGAATGGCACAGCCTGGCAGCGAAGCTGTTTCCTCCATTCACAGCAGAGTTGTTGGAAGCCAGCAGCACACACATCGCCCTCTCAGAAGGGACTCCTCCAAAACCTCGGCGCTCCGAAAACAGAGGCTGCGTGTGCGGCTTGATGTTCAGGGGCTGGCAGATGAGCCAGTAATGGATGTTTCCCATCCTGAGGGCACATTTTTCTCTGAGGACCATATCACCTCTTAGGGCCTAATACAGGTTGATATTTTTCCTTTACCCTGAAAGTCTCTGCAGCAAATGTGCAGTCAGAACCATTTTTCTGATTGAACTAAAAGGATCGCAGCTTCATTTTCTTTTCCCTTTGGGTTAAGTCAGTATTTAAAAGGCCTCTCCGAAGATTGAAACTATCTCTAATTTAGAAAGCTCCAAATCTCCATCACAGAGACGCAGGCCGCGGTGGTTGACAAGGCTCCGGACTCTTGTTTCTAAGCATTTAAGCCGTCTCTACACTTAAAATGGACGCTGGGGTGTTTCTTAGGATGGGGATGAAAGTGGCGCAACTGAAGGTCTTTAATCAACTGTGGTCAGCAAATAAAAGGAAGTGACCGTTCCCTTGAAATATTGAAAGGCTTGGATTTCTTCATCAGAAGTGTTTTAAGAGCAAACTCTCAGGTTCATTCAAGTGGGGCACTGCCTTCCACATGCCAATATCCACTACTTAAGTGCAGAGAAAAATGTGTATATATGTGCCTGTGTATGTGTGTACACGTGTGTGTGTGTGTCGGTGTGTGTGCATTGGAAGGGCTTCTCAGCTTCCCACCCAGGATTCTCTTTTGCAAAGTGTGTATAGGTCATGATTATGGCACATTTAAATTAATGGAAGCAGATTTCTCTAGACATTTGTCAGCCAGGCAATGCAGCGTTCTCTCCAAAATCCCTGTTGCCGCAGTACAAATTTTTCAAGTCATCTTCAACTCCTTCCTCTCCCTCACTTGAGGGCATGCAATCAGTCGAGCAGATTTTCTTCTCGTTTCCAATCTTTTTTCACATCTCTCTGTTCCCTTCCATTTCCACTGCCGCCCAGAAATCAGGTCCTCATAATCCTTCCCTTGCACCGTTGGAATAACCTCCCTGTCAGCAGCCTTGTCCCCTAATCCATCCTGGATTCAGCTGCTAGATGAATTCTCCGATAGCAACTCCCTGAGCAGGTCACTCTTGTCATCAAAGCCCACTGCTCAGGCCTCAGGGAGAGCGCCCGAAAGGCTGGCATTTCAGCCATGTGCCTGAGCCGTCCTTTCATGTGTTCCCTGCTGTCCCTAGTTAACCCGCGTCCTCCCCTCTAGGGCCCTGCTCTGCAAACTGTGCTCTGTGAATCCCGTCCAATCCCAAACATGGCTCTGGCCACCACAATGACTGACCTACTTTGTTCTGTTAAATCCATTTACCAAAGTTTCTATGTCAGTGCTTGTCAAAGAAGAGGGTGCCACTGAGTGGGGAATGTTCTCCTGGCAGTTCCTTTGGAGCGCCTTATGCTTTCTTGCCTCTGTGACTTGACTCACAGCAGTCCCGCCCTCTGGATTGCCTTCTCCTCCAGCCCCGCCCTTCAAGGCCCAGCTGGGAGGCTCCCTTGCCCTTGGAGGGAGAGGTAACTTCTTTGGACACCTGGCCAGATGCGAGCACTCCCTCCCCGAGGCATCTCTGATTTATCTGTGTCGTCCTTGGATGTGCATGTTTGCAGCCTACAGCATTATTGTCTCATAATCTCCCACTCCACCCCCCACCCACTCACTGGATGTGGACTCTGTAGGTACAAGAACTCGTGTATTCATCTCATGTGTCCATTCAATAACGATGTACCCTGGCATGAGCTTTCCCATACCAGGTGCCGGGAATGTGTTGATGAACGAGAAAGATACATCTCTACCCTCATGGGTTCCGTATTCTAGCTGGAAAGAGCGTCTGGAGGCCAGAAGTCCAAACTCAAGGTATTAGGAGGGCCATGTTTCCTCCAAAACCTCTAGAGGAGGCTCCTTCCTTCCTTTTCCCAGCTTCTGGTGGCCCAAGAATTCCTTGGCTGTGGCAGCATCTGATCTCTGCCCCTGTCTTCTGTGGCCCTCTCCCTGTGTGTCTCTGTGTCCCTTCCTATCTCGTAGGAGAACACTCCCATTGGATTTCGGGACCACTGTAATCCGACATGATCTCATCTTGACCTTTGCCTTAATTACGTCTGCAAGGACCCTTATTCCAAATAAGGTTCTAAGGTTCAGCATGGACATGAATCTGGGGCTGCCATGGAAGTGGAAACTGAGGCCCAAGAGGCCCATAGAGCTGACATCCCTGTGGGGCTGACATCGAAGGGGAAACTGAGGCCCAAGAGGGCAGGTTGTCCTGGACCTCACAGCTCAGCTTGGCCAAACAAAGGTCAGGCCTTGACCCAATGTGGATTCCCTTCCAATGCACACCAACCCCTACCCCTGCTGCACCAGAAATCCAAGTTTGATGGCCACCATCTTGCCTCCTGTTCGCAGCCTGCTCTCTTTGGTTCAGAATACAAGGAGAATAGAATCTGATCAGAGGCCATCGAGGCGGAGGCTTCCTCCATTGAGCCTGGCCTCCATCACCTGTGGTGACTGGGTAGCACTGCCAAAGACCAATAGCATTGGCTGCTGGTCACCAGCGGCAGGGCAAGCACAAAGAAGCAAGTTACCCTCGGGGGTCTGATTCCCGTCCAGTCGCATTTTCTATGTGCTTCATGCTCTCTCTTCCAGCTGTTCGTGCTGCCACTTCGAATGGTTGATTCTGTTTCTCTGTAAAGAAAATGTCACTCATTTCCGTTAAGTGCCCATCTCCCTGGTTTATGTTGCCACCACATTTGTCCTCCCGCTTGATGTGAATTCAAACCGTGGTAGACAGCGTGCCCTCGGGACTCCACTCAGCATTGTGTACTACCCCTTCATCACCTGCTTTTCAGAGAGTACAGACCAAATTTCCCCCAACCTGGCATGCGGATGTCCTTGTGGGGACTTTTCCATTTTGGAGGGTTCCCGCATATCACAATATCCTTTTTGTAATAAAAGGAAGAGAATTGCTGACAATTTTCACAAATTTAGGCTCTTGCAAGAATAATTTTCTCTGAATTATGTGTGATTCTCCTTTTTATGTGTCCCTAACATTTAGTTTGCTTTCGGTGCAGCCGCTAAGCTGCCTGTTAAATATTTGTCTCTCCTGCCACTTGGTCTTCAAGCTGTAGCACATGCGGGCAGTGCCAAGGACCTTACATGGCGAATGTCACTGGCCTTCCAGATCCCCACATACCAGAAGCGGTGAAGGAGGAGACAGAACTGGGGTTTAACTTAACTCCTAAACTGCTGAATCCGCACCCTTTCCTTTCTGCTTTTATCTTAGGGCCACGTGGAGGGCTGGATCCTTAGGGGACATCATAAAAGCAAGAACCACCCCACTCTGCCCCAGTTGTGCCTGTTAGGATGGGTTGGTTGACACGACATAAAAAGAGAAGATGGGGGTTTGAGGTCAACATTCTTCAACATCACAGTCTGAGTTGAGGGGTAGGATTGTCTGAGTCTCTAAGAGTGCAGTCTTGGTTTCCAAGAACAGCAGGAACCTGGAATGGCCCCCATCACAATCTACCCAGAGTCGCCATAGGACCATCCCACACTCAGCTTTGCACACGTACTCTCTGCTTGCTGGTCTTTCCACGGACTCAGCTTCTGCAAGGCAGGGATGATGCCCAGCATACAAGGTAGTAGGCAATGAATAAATCTTGGTCAAATTAATAAAATAGCAACCAATTTTGATTATGATTATTCAGTTATAAGTTCATGACCATAGTCAACAAATTTTTGTTGAGTGCACAGCATGTGTCAGGCACTTATATTTGATGTCGGGGACATGGCAGGAAGTAGAGCAGGCAAAAGCCCTTGCCCTCATGGGGTTTAGATTCTAGACAAAGAATTCAGGCCATGGAATGCAAAAGTGGACTGTGCCCAGTGGTCTGTTAGAAGGCGACCAGTGCTATGGAGAAACAGCAGGGAAAGAAGATGACAGGGAGTGTAATTTTAAGGACAATGGTTAGGGCGGGACTTTTTGAGAGGTGATATTTGAGCAAAAATGAGAAAGAAGCCAGGCACGGTGGCTCACGCTTGTAATCCCAGCACTTTGGGAGGCCAAGGTGGGCAGATCACCTGAGGTCAGGAGTTTGAGACTAACCTGGCTAACATGGTGAAAACCTTGTCTCTATTAAAAATACAAAAATTAGCTAGGTGTGGTGGCGCATGCCTGTAATCCCAGCTACTTGGGAGGCTGAGGCAGGAGAATCGCTTGAACCCAGGAGGTGGAGGTTGCGGTGAGCCGATATCATGCCACTGCACTCCAGCCTGGGCAACAGAGTGAGACTCTGTTTAAAAATAAAAGAGAGAGAGAGAAAAGGGAAAGAAACATGCTGGTGCTGAGAAGGCATTCTAGGCAGAGGGAAGGACCAGTGCAAAAGCCCTGCAGCATGTTTGGAAAACAACAGGGGATCTAGAGGAACTGGAGTGGAGTGGACAAGAGGGAGAGGGAGGGACAGGAGGGCAGCAAGCGAACGAGCCACCATCTCCATCCTGTGTAGATGACACAGCTAATGCTCAGGGGATTTAAGAGACACATCTCAAGCCAGCCAGCAAGTGAATGGGAGAGCAGAGCCCAGGCCTGGGATTCCAGAGCTCGTGCCATTTCTCAACATGACAAGAGGATCCACGGGGAGATGGCACTTCTTGTGAATACTACCCTTAGCGCCTACTTGGTGCAGCTTTAACTTGGAGAAAAGAAAGATCCCATTCCCCTTCCTTGCTTCTGAGAACAGTCATGGGGCAAGACTGGGCAGCCCCATTATTTGAGTCTGAGCTATCCTCAGGGTTCCCAGCAAGATCCCAAATGCCTCCAAGTCCCTAATGTGTCTTTCTTGGTTGTCAAATGCCACCGTGAGTCTGATTCCTTTCTGTGTTTGTCTCTCTTGCCCCAAAAGGTTGTCGTCTCATTCTGAAACCTGCCTCATGGAGGCCAGGAATAAATTTAATTTAGAGCACCTACATGTGCAGTCAGTAAATTACTTCTTCTAGCTCGCTCTGACAAACCATCTTCTGTCGCCGACCTTTCCTGCCTCATGTTCTTGCAATATTTTCCTTTGCTTAACCTTCTGTGCAATCTCCTTTTCCATTTCCCGTCTTTGCTCCTCTTATCATTCTTACAGACTGCCCTTCACTCACATAGGCAGCCTTTCCTGTTTTCACTTGCTGCTTCCTCATCACTTTTTCTTTTTTGAGACGGAGTCTCACTCTGTCACCCAGGCTGGAGTGCAGTGGCAGGATCTTGGCTTTCTGCAACCTCTGCCTACCAGGTTCAAGTGATCCTCTCGCCTCAGCCTCCTGAGTACCTGGGACTACTACTGCACCTAGCCTTCCTTGCCACTTTTGAAGGCATTTTCTTTCTGCTGCCTCCCCAGTGAGTGAGGGTGGAGAACCTCCAGCCTGTTTGCCATCAGGTGACCTGATGACCAGTTCTGGCTTGGCCTCTGCCCTTGTTTGTACCCTTTATACAGAGTCAGGCACCTCTTCTTGCAAAGAGCACTATCTATTTAGGGTGCTCTGGGCCACAGGAGGCCTGGGCAGTGGTATTGATGCTGCCTCGAACAGAGAACCATGAAGCCCTGTTGATATGGCTTGGCAGTGTCCCTACCTAAATCTCATCTTGCGTTGTAGTTCCCATAATCCCCACATGTCATGGGAGGGACCCAGTGGGAGGTAAATTGAATCATGGGCACGGTTATCTCCATGCTATTCTCATGCTTGTGAGTGAGTTCTCACGAGATCTGGTGGTTTTAGCAGAGGCTTTTCCCCACCTTCGGTCTGCACTTCTTCTTGCTGCCGCCATGTGAAGAAGGACATGTTTGCTTCCCCTTCTGCCATGATTATAAGTTTCCTGAGGCTGCCCCAGCCATGCTGGACTGTGAGTCAATTAAATCTCTTTCCTTTATACATTACTGAGTCTCAGGTATGTCTTTATTAGTAGTGTGAGAACAGACTAATAGACCTGTGCAACTGTGAAATTGGTCAGACAAGAACCTTGAAGGCAGCCTTGTTCACGTTTGAGGTCTGGTTGTATTGAGTATTTACCTCAAGGATGACATTTCAGTGCTAACAGCAGGGGTACAAGTCAGTACTGTCCATTTGAAAGGTATCTTGGTGATGTCTGTTCAGATTTCCAACACATTTCTGGGTTTTCAAAACTAAGCAGGTTTTGCAGAGATTTCTATATAAAACAACCTAGTGCAGCATTGTTTATTGTAAGTCAAATTGAAATCCTAATTGTCAGTCAACCCCTCAGCACTTTGAACTGGATAAATAAGTAGAAATACATATACTCTGGGGTACTCTGAGGTTGTTAAAAATGATGAGGAATAGGCCGGGTACGGTGGCTCACACCTGTAATCCCAGCACTTTGGGAGGCTGAGGCAAGTCGATAACTTGAGGTCAGAAGATCGAGACCAGCCTGGCCAACATGGTGAAACCCCATCTCTACTAAAAATGTAAAAATTAGCCAGGCACGGTGGTACATGCCTGTAATCCCAGCTTCTTGGGAGGCTGAGGTAGAATTGCTTGAACCCAGGAGGCAGAGGTTGCAGTGAGCTGAGATTGCACCCCTGTACTCCAGCCTGAGCGTCAGAGTGAGACTCTGTCTCAAAAATAATAAAATAAAAAATAAAAAACGGTGAGGATTGGTCCACATGGACTTGGAGAGATGACCAGGAAACAGTTACATGTAAGCGTTTTAATATATGATGATCCATTTTGTGGAATAAAATTATATATCCATTACAGGGCAAATGCGATATTGTTATTAAAAGAAATTAGGTGCTTCACAGATCTTAAACATTGCAGCATTCTCAGGTCATTAAGTTATTGTAATATTCTATCTAATTAACATAAAAAATTCAATTTAAAACCCAGAAGAAATACACATTTGTTGTAACCTTGTTTTGTTTTCAACAAACATGAAAAAGTATTCCTTTCGAAACATTACACTCTGGATTGGTGATGTTCCTTTCCCAATGAGCAAGCCTTGGTAAAATAAAATTTACTTTATTTTGTCTGTTACTTGGAATGTCTCTGTCTCTTATACTTTTGATTGTGGAGAATTTCAAACATGCGGGGAAGTCAGCAGCCCAGTAGAGTGAATGCTCTTGTGCTCTGTGGTCATCAATCCCAATAACCATCAACCCTTGGTCACTCTTGCCCTATCCACACCCGGATTCCCTTCCCCAGCCCCTGTTCCTATGTGAGTTTGAAGCAAATTCCAGGCATCATTTAAACACCTCCATTTAGCTGGGCTCAGTGGCTCATGCCTGTAATCCCAATCCTTTGGGAGCCTGAGGTGGGAGGATCATTTGAAGAATTTGAGACCAGCCTGGGCAACCTACAAATTAAAAAAAAAAAAACTTAGCAGGACATGGTGGTGTGCACCTGTGTTTCCACCTGCTTGGGAGGCTGAGGCAGTAGGATCACTTGAGCCTGGAAAGTCGAGGTTGCACTTAGCTGTGATCATATCACTACACTCTGGCCTGAGTGACAGAGCGAGACCCTGTCTCAAAATAAATACATAAAAATAAACTCTCCATTTCTTCCTCCTGACCCTGCTGCTACGCCGTAGTCAAGGAGTGCATCTTCTAATGTTGAGCTATTGCAAAGAGATCCTAATCCTGACTCCCAGACCTTCTACCTGCTGTCTGCCCCCACACTGGCCCCAGAAGGGTCTTCTTACAGTCTAGCCTGAGCCCTACCTTAATTGAAGCCATCAGAGCCCCACAACTGTGACAGTGGACCAAGCAGGCAGAGCAGGGGTAACAAGATACCAAAGTCCTCAGGTCCCAGGGCAGCAATGAGTAGTACCTGGGGTGGCCTGAGCTTGCCGACCATGGCCTGTGGCCTCATCGAGACTCATGAGTTTAACACAAGGGAGCAGTACAAAGATGATCACATGTGTCTATGGCCATGACGGGGAAAGAGGAAGAAGTACTGGAACATTGGAACTCTACTGCCTGGGACAAAAGGCCCTTCACAGTTGGCCCTCCATCTGCCTGGCTCAGCATCCGTTTCTTCCCTCTCTCTCCTGCATCCGTCTCCTTTTCCCACTCGAGTGCCCCTGTGGGTAAACATCAGCGGGGTGGAAGTGGGGATGCAGTGACTCAAAACCACGTCGGAGTGTGGCTCATGATCCCAAAAGCTAGTTTTCCTGTGATATGGCTTTGACTGATCCAGAGGGTTTATTCAGCCAGTTTTTCAATAGATATTTTACTGGGCACCTCCTATTTCCCAGACACTGTTGTGGGCACTGGGAACCCAGAGGTGATGGAAAGAGACAAAACCCCTGCCCTCATGAAGTTTCTGTCCACACATGAGCATGGACAGATGCCTGCAATTCACCAAATATGGCAGAATTGGAGACCAGCTCTGTACTTTCAGCTTTGTAATTTTCTGCATTTATTGATTTATTTAAGAGGAATACGTTTCATTTTTACAACAACAACAATGTGATTTTTCTTAAAAGCCACAAACAAAGAAAGCACACAGGGCAAGATGCTAACAGTGATTAATTCCGGGTGGCGAGCAGATGCACAATTATTTTCTTATTTGTTCTTTCATGCGCTTTTTTAAATCCCTCAACCAATTTTTGAATTAAAGGGAATAAAAACAGGAGAGGGACTAAAAAGTGAATTCTTTGAAACGGTAGTGAATCAGCCACAAAATCAGGAATGATGGAAAGATTTTTTCTTCTTATTCTCTGCATGGTAACCACAATATCAATGCCTCACTCCAGGGCACAGATGCATCTGCGGGAGAGCTGGGATTAGAGTCCCCTTGCTCTGTGGGGCTTTCTCTAAACCACCTTTTTGTGGCCTTAATTCTGTGAATACAAACAATAATTACCAACCTAAGTAGATTACTCAGCATAGCTTAGATACCTCTCGGTCCCCGAATGAGTCACATTATTGACTGCTCACAATTAATCTAAAAAACTAAACCAATTGCTCTTCTGGTTCCTTCTCCATTTTCTGCCTGGATGACACTTCCACCAATTTATTGCCTGAACTGTTATTTCTCCTTGGTGTTCCCATTTTTCTCCAGAACTGAAGTGTTCCATTAAAACTAATTTGTTTCCAACCCGGGTCTTTTGGAGTTTGCTCCCCATCCCTTCCGCGGGTTGCCCCATCAGCTTCGATGGGCTGCGGTGGAATTGAGCCTTCTATTTATAATTCTTCCACGGTCTGTCTGGTTTTTCAATTACTTCACAAACTCCCTTCTGCCCTTCCTCACTTTGGTTCATCAATTTTCACTTCCCCTGTCAAGCTGGAAAGAAGTCAGTGATACTGCCTGCACCTCCCAGCGTCCCAAGTATTAGTTAGTGGGAAGAAAATGACCAGGAAACTTGAGGAGACAGAAAAAGGTACTCAGAAGTATTTATTGAATCCTATTAGTACAAGGCACATAAGAGATGGTTGTGAAAAATCAGTATAAATGGGACTTCGACCTTCATTCCTCTTGTAATTTACCAGAGGAAAGAAGATCACCATACACTGAATTTTAACTCTCAATCTGGGGCCATTGGGGCTGATTTGTTACACAGCTATAACTAACTAATACGTATTCCTTCTCCCTCGCTGGGTGCCTCCTGTGTGCCAGGTGATCTCATTTCATATGTTATCATCAGTCTGGAACATTCTTCTCCCTCCTCACTCACCTTCATCTATTGCATCAATGCAGACATCACTTCATCAGGGGAGCCTACCTGGGACCCCCTCCTTAGGCTCCCAGTGGCATTCTGTACCTCTCCTTTGTGACATTTACCACCATTGTCATCTGACATTTATTTTTGTAATTCTTTATTCATTATTCCACTGACTAACCATAAGTTTCATGAGGGTGGGGCTGTCTTTTTTTTTTTCTTTCTCCTTTTATATCTCCTGTCCCTCTCATGGTTCCCAGCACATAGCAGACACTCACATATCCATTCAGGAATAAAGGTAAGCCTTCTAACAGCCATATTATCAGTGTTCCCCTCTTACAGAAGAGGAAACAGAGGCTAAGAGTTCAGGAGGGGGTTGCCCACGTTCACTGCCCAGTGAAGTTCAGTCAAGACTCAAACTCAAAACCCCAGAGTCCCAATTTTTCCTGGTTGCTTTCCCCAGTACAGTCAACCTGAGCCTCCCTTAGCGCAGCTCTTAAAGTGCTGTCAAAGCCACCTGGGGATCTTGTGAAATGCAGATCCTGGTTCAGCAGGTCTGGAGTGGCTGAACCTCTGCAAGTCTAGCAGGCTTCCTGTGATACTGATGTTGTCAGTCCTTGGACCACCCTTTGAGTAGCAGAAGGGAGGCCCTGCTAATTAGGGGAGGGAGGCAGACAGGTTCAAAGCCACTGAATAGCGTCATGGTATGCATCTAGGTTGCGCTAAACACTGTTATCTCTTGGCTTCAGTTCTGCTCCCAAACTACAAATGTCTGTATTGGTGACAGTTTACACATTTGAGCCAGTCAGAGGTTGGGGAGGAGTCCTGATGCCAGCCTCACCTCATCTGGCACTGGCTCTATGAATGAGGCTTCAGATGCTTTGGTTCTGCAGGAAAGGCCACCAACAGGGGTTCCAAAATGGCCTGTGACAAGTCCTTGTGTGGAGGTATCCAGGCTCTTGCCGAGGAAGCAGCTCCCAGCTGGGCACAGACAGCTGGTGCTTGGAAGAAGCAGATGTACACCCCGCAAAACAACCAGGAGAATCAGAGCACACAGGGGACCTGTGCAAGCTGATAGAGGCTCTGGTCACCAGGGTCGACTAATTGTCCCTGTTCCCCGCCAGGAGGAAGCGTCCCCTGGGAGACACATTCCCAGCATCTCAGCAGGTGTGGAGCAGCTTCCAGGTGTGTGCTCTTCCCCCTGGGATCCAGGTGGGTCCTCCATGCTTCCCTCAGTCTTGATTTTCTTTCCAGAGCCTGTGCAAAGTCATCCTTCCTCAAATGTCTGTGGGCTGGGCTGGGTTGTATGAAGACCTTTAGAAGCTGCAAGCCCTGCAAAGATTATGGTGTCCTCTACATAGAACAACAACAAAAGCAATGAACACTTAGGTAGCACTGAATTGCAATTCCTAGAGGTCAGACACTGGCTTAACTTTCTACCTGTACTTGTAGCTCTCAAAGTGGGCTCCCCAGACCAGCAACATCTGCATCCCCAGGGGAACTTGCGAGACATGAAGATTCTTAGGCCCTGCCCCAGACCTGCTGAATCAGAAACTCTGGGAATCTGCATTGTAACATGCCCCCTAGGTGCCTCTCATGTACACTCAGCTTGGAGAACCTATATTAACTCATTTAATCTTGAAGACAGCCCTGTTAGGTACAAAGAGATAAAGCTGCCTGTCCAAGGCCATCCCTCTGTGGTGACGCCAGCACTCAGACACAGGCACCTGGTTCCAGAGGCTGTGCCTTGAGCTACTGCTTGCACATTGACAAGTGCTCAGTGGAAACCATAACACCTGAATGAGGATGTCAAAGAAATTACATTTTTTCCTCTGATGTCCTTTTGAGGTTTTTAAATACACACATGCAGAGACAAAGACTATTGGATTTTCCCCAAAAAAGTGTTTTTCTCTCTTTATCATGCTCAGTACACCTGTTGGATAACCCAGCACTGGGCAGGGAGATGCAGATGCAGAGGAAAACAAAACAGGCCTTGGACATGAACCTAGGGCTTCCCGAATCAGGATGCTTGCCAGTGTTCCCGGCCCCTCCTGATGAATTAGTTGAGCGGTCCCCAACCATCTTGGCACCAGGGATGGGTTTCATGGAAGACAATTTTTCCATGGACAGGGGCCAATGGGAAATGGTTTCGGAGTGATTCAAGTCCATTACATTTATTGTGCATTTTTTTTTTTTTTTTTTGAGACAGAGTTTTGCTCTTGTTGCCCAGGCTGGAGTGCAATGGCATGATCTCGGCTCACTGCAACCTCTGCTTCCTGGGTTCAAGCGATTCTCCTGCCTCTGCCTCCCGAGTAGCTGGGATTACAGGCATGCACCACTACGCCCTGCTGATTTTGTATTTTTAGTAGAGATGGGGTTTCTCCATGTTGGTCAGTCTGGTCTCGAACTCCCGACCTGAGGTGACCCGCCCACCATGGCCTCCCTAAGTGCTGAGATTACAGCCATGAGCCACTGCCCCCAGCTGTGTGTTTTATTTCTATCATCGCATTGTAATGTGTAATGAAATAATGGTACAACTCACCACTATGTAGAATTAGCGGGAACCCTGAGCTCGTTTCCTGCAACTAGACAGTCTCATCAAGTGGTGATGGGAACAACAGCAGATCATCAGGCATTGGATTCTCATAAGGAATGAGCAATTTAGATCCCTCGCATGCGCAGTTTGCAATAGGGTTTGTGCTTCTGTGAGAATCTAGTACTGACTGGGCGCGATGCCTCACGCC
This sequence comes from Colobus angolensis palliatus, assembly GCF_000951035.1. Classification (NCBI taxonomy): domain Eukaryota; kingdom Metazoa; phylum Chordata; class Mammalia; order Primates; family Cercopithecidae; genus Colobus; species Colobus angolensis. Next base: position 2,153,667 of record NW_012114988.1, on the reverse strand, counting down.
CGTAATCCCAGCACTTTGGGAGGCCAAGGTGGGCAGATCATTTGAGGTCAGGAGTTTGAGAACAGTCTGGCCAACATGGTGAAACCTAGTCTCTACTAAAAATACAAAAATTAGCCGGCATGGTGGTGTGCACCTGTAATCCCGGCTACTCAGGAGGCTGAGGCAGGAGAATTGCTTGAACTTGGGAGGTGGAGGTTGCAGTGAGCCGAGATTGTGCCACTGCACTCCAGCCTGGGCAACAAGAGTGAAACACCGTCAAAAAAAAAAAAAAAAGAAAAAAGAATCTAATGCCACTGCTGATCTGACAGGAGGCAGAGTTTTGGTGGTAACATGAGTGATGGGGAGTGGCTGCAAATACAGATGAAGCTTCACTTGCTCACTCACCTACCACTCACCTCCTGCTGCCCGGTTCCTAACAGGCCACAGGTTGCAGAACCCTGAATTAGTTAACTGGATGAATGAATGATGAACTAAATCTGTAATAGCCCCAGAGATGCTGACTCAGGTCACCTAGGTTGGTGCCCAGGGACCTGAATTTTAGCAGCTTGTTCTCAGAGGATTCAAATGCAGCTGGTTCCTGTAACTGTCAGATTACAAGACACTTGGCTTCCTGTATTGGAGGCTTTTTCCTGGCAGGAGCATTGCTTTTGCAGAAGCCTAGGATACACCCATGAGGACAGCAGCCTAGCCTTACACTTAAGGGCACCCAATCCTGCCTCTGGTATCTCACAAACTTTATTCTCCGGAACAAATCTGTGAAGCCCCCCAGACTGCAGTGTCCTCATCTGTAAAATGGGGGCAGTAGTAATCCTTGTCTCATAAAGTTCTTGGTGAGGATCAAATGAGCGAGCATGTGAGTTTGGCCTCCATTTAAGCACTCCGTAAAGTTTCCCTTTAGGACAACAACAGGCCGTTTTAGAACCTTCCAGAGGTTACTTATTCAGATATTTTTAGGTGACGATTGGGAAGCTGCCGTTTCTTGAGAGCCTCCTGGGTGACAGATGGAGAGTGGCCCTGGCGTGACCCTTGACCCTGTCCTTGAGGCTTTCCTGCCCATCTCCTGCCTTGAATGTGCTCCGCAGCACATGGATCAGAATAGGGAAGGGGCTGTGACACTGGATACCTTCAGCCCTGCCCACGTCTAGGGCCTGTGAAGACAATGAGGGACAACAAAGAAATGGGGAAAAGGCCAGGCTGTCTTCGGCTTCACAGTGACCCAAAGAGACTTAGTGGCCCTTGCTATCTGGTTGTGTTCCTTGGATTTGTCCAAGATGTGCACCACGGAGTGGTCAGCTCTGCAGAGCCCCTTGCTGTCCTCTCAGCCAGCATAGCCGGGCTTTCTTCCCTCCCACACTAATTGGTTTCACTCGACGCGTTTATAGGCGACCCTAATGGGTTTTGTGAGATGTCGTATTAAGTGTGTGGTCCGTAGAGTAATGCTCTTCGCTGTCAGGGAATGCAAGGGAAGAACAGGGAATTCCAGAATGGGAAGGCGTGTGAATGTAGACCTTCAGGTTGGTCATGAACAGTCAATGTCTCGTGATTCCACTGGGGAAGTGTTCACTCTTAAAATCAGGCCGAGCTGAGGGTTTTCTGTCCTCAAGTATTTTCCTTTGTAGCAGTCACTGTCTCAAAGTGGAGAATGAGAGAAAAAAGAGCTTGCTGCAGACCAGAGACCTCACTGACCAAATAATAACACTAAGGCCCTACAGCAGCGGGTACAAACTACCCGCAGCCTGTTTCCGTGTGGCCTATGATAGTTTTTTTTTTTTTTTAATGGTTGGGAAAAATCAAAAGAAGCATATCTACCTATTTCATAATGTGATAATTATAGGAAATTCAAATGTGGGTGATGATAAAGCTTTATTGGAACACAGACACGGCCATTCGTTCCTGTATTGTTATCGCTGCTTTTGTGCTGCGAGGACCAAGGCTGCATGTGGCCTGCAAAGCCCCCAATTTTTATCATACGGCCCTTTACAGAAAGAGTTTGCTGGCCCCTCTCATAAAGAATCTTTCTTTTTATTTATTTATTTATTTTTGAGATGGAGTTTCGTTCTGTCACCCAGGCTGGAGTGCAGTGGCATGATCTCGGCTCACTACAACTTCCCCCTCCCGGGTTCAAGCAATTCTCCCACCTCAGCCTCCTGAGTAGCTGAGGATCACAGGCGTGCACCACCACGCCTGGCTAATTTTTGTATTTTTAGTAGAGACGGGGTTTCACCATGTTGGTCAGGCTGGTCTCGAACTCCTGACCTTGTAATCCGCCCGCCTCGGCCTCCCAAAGTGTTGGGATTACAGGCATGAGCCATGTGCCCAGACTAAAGTATCTTTTTTATCATGATAGTTCGCACTTACTCATTGATGGGCTGCATTCTTACCACATGTCCTTGACATGTTTTAATTCCTTAAGGTCTCATAGTAACCCTAGTACATGTACTCCTGTTACTGCCATTTTACTGATAGGGAAACACAGGCAGAGCCTCATGTAATCTGCCTTCTGTCACCCATCCAGAAAAGGGTAGAACTAGGATGCAAGCACAGGGAGTCTGAAGCCAGGGTACCCATTCTTGAATACCCTGCCGTGCTACCTCTCATTATCAGGTTCTGCAATACTTTATCCTTGGAGCAAGCACGGTGAGGGTCCTACATTTTCCCATGCAAGTGCCTCAATCTGTCCCTGAGAATTAAGGCCCAGAGAGAATGATGCTTTCTCAGACTCTGGGGAAACATTCCTTCCTGATCTGCCAGTAAGTGGCGGGGCTGAGACCAAGACCCAGGTGGCTGTCATCTCATCTTCATTCTCCTCACCCTCCAAGATGATGACCCTCCCTCTTGTGCAGGGGACTCTCAGATGCTCACTCTTGGGCAGAGCAGGGAACCCAGATGCTCAGGCCTCATGGATTCCAAGGCCCCGGCAAGTGACATCCCTATTAGCCAGGCAGAAGGTCCTGGCTATTGTTCTGTTTGCTTTCCTTTGTGATGTATTGTTACATAGGAAATTTATTTCTTAACAATTTCACTTACAGCCCTTAAAACAAAATGGGGCTCTGGAGAACTGCATCATTAGCGTTGATAAACACTTTACAATATGATCATGAGCAAATGGAAATGTCTAATGAAAAGAAAAGAAGCACTGCCGAGTAATTAAAGAGGCTGCTGGGTTTTTATTATTATTTTTAGCAATTATGATAAAAGCCCTAATCATGCAGCACCCATTTTCCCATCCGTTTTGAACTCGATTATTTAAGGAAAAAACATCATCATCCTCATTGTCAGCCCCAGGCCAACAGTCAAGATGCCCAAACCAGCTTGGCTGGGCAGTGGGCTAGGGGTGCCCAGTCCCAAGGCCCTGTAACCTCTTCCCAGTCCTAGAAGCCTTACTCCAGGGCCTGCCCTTGGAACTTTTTTGGTTCCCCTCCTCTCTTTTTCTTCCATCTTCCCTTTCCCTTCCCAGGGAAGGTTTTGCTTCTGGGTCAGCACTGAGCCATCTCCATCTACCTTTTATCCCTTGTCATTAAGGCCATCCATTTGCAAAAGAGCTGCCAGAAGCTACCATAATCTTTGCAGGGCACAAACAGCAGATGTGGCTCAGAGACCAGAGAAGTTGAAAAGCTGGAAAGAGGACACGCAGCTAGTGAGTAGCAGAGCCTGGACTAGAACCTAGGTCCTTGGACTGTGCTGGAAGGATGCAGGTGATGCCCTCTGCTGCACAGTGCCTGAGTGAGTCTCAGGTCTGTTCGGCACCTTAAATAAGTGCCTTAATGTTGCTGAGTATTCATGTCCTGGTCTGTAAAAGGAGGATGATGACGGTAGTAACCAAATTGTGGGGGGAGGGGGGCGGGGCGGTTGGGAGCATTCAGTGAGATCACATACGTTAGTTACACAAAGCACATGGTCAGTGCTCATGAAGTGACAGACTTGGTGGCCACAGTTCCCAAATGGCGCGGCTGAGCCACCCTGGGCTGCTGCTGTGAAGTCAGCTGTAGGAAGTCAGCTGTGCCACAGCCTGAAGTTTCAAAGAAAACACAGCGACACCTGTCGGACCCTGAGTGAACTACTGGCTCAAGGTAGTCATAGTTTCAACATTCCATTCTGCTACATTCCCTTTGATGACCGCATTTCTTTGAGAAACTGGGTATTGGCAGGTGCTATAATTAAAAAGCAAATACTACCAAGACCAGTGCAAAATGGGAAATGAGGGTGTTGGATTCCAGTCTGAGTTCAAGGTTGGAGGATGGGTGCAGTACCCAACAGGCACACACATTCCATTTGTAAGTACTTGTGATTATTTAAGAACAAAATGAAGGCCGGGTGCAGTGGCTCACGCCTGTAATCCCAACACTTTGGGAGGCCGAGGCAGGTGTATTGCTTGAGCTCCGGAGTTCAAGACCAGCCGGGCCAATATGGTGAAACCCCCTCTTTATAAAAAATATATAAATTAGCTGGGTACGGGGGCACATGCCTGTAGTCCCAGCTACTAGGGAGGCTGAGGTCAGAGGATCCCTTGAGCCCAGCAGGCAGAGGTTGCAGCGAGCCAAATTTGCACCACTACACTCCAGCCTGGGTGACAGAGCAAGACCCTTTCTCAAAACAAACAAAAAGGAACAAAATGAAACTCATTTTTTTTCTTTCAACATATATATATTATTTTTTTCAACTGGCTATCACATTGTTAGAACATAAATACTCAATAAGTTGTTTGACCCTAACTATTTAATAAACGAAGTGGTTAGGGATTTCTTTTGGCCCTGGGGTGCCATGAGAAAAATTACTGAGACTCTAAGAGTGCCGTAAACAGAAAATATCAGGACACCTGCCCTATGGCACACTCAGTGACTCACAGTGTTCATTTCAAACTCCTTTAACCTATAGGTATTTTCTGAATGAACAGGGAAATGGAAGCACATCTTCCCTCCTTCCCCTATGTTCATGGAGCAAGCAGAAGAGTTTGCTGCATGAGATCTGGGAAGAAATTCAAAAATGTAGCTCCAAACAGCTCCCTGGGTGGTTCAGACATGAGAAACCACTTTCTGAGAAGACAAGTGGGCTGAGTATTTCTCGGGGATCTGTGGCTGCAAAGCCCATCAGCTCTGATTTCAGACTTTCTGACAGAGGGACTTTCCGCCCACTGCCCCAGGCGTGGTAATTAAGCAGTCTGAGTGACTGCAGAATTCTCGCATGTTCCTGGCAGCCTGTGCTTGGAGTTACCATGAAAGCAAGACGGGACAAGTCCCAGAGAATCTTAGCTGGTGAAGAGGAAATGGTATTTATTTCAAATACACAACCCAGAGTTTGAAGTTGATGAAAAGGGGACCCAAAAGTTCTTTCCCATTGCCCCATCCCCCGTGCAATATTGATTTTCAAATTTTCCAGCAGCCGCTCCCGCTGCAACACTTCAGCAATAGTTGAATTAATGACTGTGGCCGTGCAGCCTCGTGCCATAGGGTGGGACCTGGAGCCTTCAGAGTCGGGTAGAGATGCTCCTTGGGAGGTGTCCGGATGACCTGTCTTTAGGGGTGTGGGGGAATTCTGGAAGTTTCCATACAAGGAACACTTCAAGTGTTGGAGGCCCCCGGTTCTCCCAGGGCCCCTTTGATGTTCAGGGTGGGGACCTGGGAGACATAGCAGCTTCCTGAATATGTCTGAGTCATCAGAGTTCTGCTTAGTAACCTTAACCTTAGTGCCTTAACCTTGCTAAGGCACAGGTTTCTCACATCTGAACCACCTGCCAGCTGTTTGGGGGCTACATTTTTGAAGAGGCGACTCCTCTTTTATTCTCTGGGGTTTGGCCCCTGATCAGCCTCTCCAGATAGGACCTCCCTTCTTGCCCACTCTGCAGCCCACACCCCAGCCAGTCCAGACTGCTGCCAGTTCCTGGCACACGTAGGGCTGCGCATAGCTCCTGCCCTGCCTCCGGCTCTTCCCTCTGCCCAGGATGCCCTTCATCTGGACATCTACGCCTAACAAGTTCAACTCAAGGGTTCCCTCCTACCGGGTGAGCAGTGGGAATCACAGTCCAAGGAACTTTGGTCTCGAAGTATCTGAGTTCCAGCGCTTACTAAGCCCTCGAGCCTGCCCCAGGTACTTTCTCCTCACCCATGGAATGAGGATAAAGTAGCAGCTAACTCACTGTTTCTCAAACTGTACAGTGTGCCTGAAGCACTCCGGGATCTGGATAGACTGCGGATTAGGAGTCAGTAGGTCTGGGGTGGGGCCAGAGAGTCTGCGCTTTTCTTTTTTCTTTTCTTCCTTTCTTTTTTTTTTTTTTTTTTTTGAGACGGAGTTTTGCTCTTGCTGCCCAGGCTGGAGTGCAATGGCACGATCTTGGCTCACTGCAACCTCCGCTTCCGAGGTTCAAGTGATTCTCCTGCCTCAGCCTCCTGAGTAGCTGGGACTACAGGCATGCACCACCACACCCGGCTAATTTTTTTATATTATTATTATTTTTAGTAGAGACGTGGTTTCTCCATGTTGGTCAGGCTGGTCTCGAACTCCCGACCTCAGATGATCCACCCACCTTGGCCTCCCAAAGTACTGGGATTACAGGCCTGAGCCACCGTGCCCAGCTGAGTCTGCGTTTTTCTAACACGGTCCCCTGTGATGCAGATGCTGCTGGTCCAGAGTCCACACTTTGACTAGCAAAGGCTGATCTCATCATGTTGTATGTGACATGGCATGTCCATGATGTGTAAAGTACACAGGACTTGCCTGGTTCATACGGACCCACCGTGATAGCTTTTCTTGTGTGTAATGTGAGGCTTCCAGTGCACACCAGTCTCCTTCATAAAACAGACCAGACTGCGTGTCCCAAGCATCTCACTGTCTGAGGTTTGAGGAGCACTTGTAGTTCCACCTCCTTTTGCCATGCCTCCCCATAGTCCCGTTGGGCTTTCCAATCTTAGTGTAGGTTGTAAAGTTCCTGGGGCAAGAAATGTTCAGGAGGCAGTAGGTGTGCCTTGTGCGAGGATGCGCATCTTGGTTTTGGGGAGCCCAAGATGCTAAATGGTCATGCTGTTGTTTTCGGAGATGCTTTATTCTTGAAAGGAACACAAAAGAGGTATAGGATTTCCTTCTTCTTCCAGCCAGCCCTGCCCTGGTTTCCAGCCACCTTGGGTGTTTAGGCTGGACCCCGAAACGACCCCCATCCACAAGGCCTGGGTGTCAAAGCCTCGCTGGTAGCCAGACTCAGAGAGAACGTGCTAAACCCCACACACCTAACAGCCATTTTCACATGGCAGCCCCCCCGGCCGCAGGTTGAGATCCATATGCCCAAACGTCAGTGAGGCTGCAGTGAGAAGCAGCAGGAGGAACTCTAGCTACTTATCAGGCAGTTTCCATCACTCCCCTCACCTGTTCCAGATTTCCAAAGCAACATGCCAGGTAATAGCCATTCTCGCACCACGAAGGAGAAGCGTCCACGACAGTTGGAGAAGCATCCACGATAGTCCCAGAAGCACCATCCCTGGCCCTGGGTTTGGTAAGTTGTAAAAAGAACTTGCTCCTAAATAGGCACTTAACCCACAGAATCTTTGTGATTTGTAAGTTTCAGGCTTGAGCTTGAGGTTGGTAACCATCTCCACCTGTGGCCCTAGAAGAATAAAAGCTTCATGGGGAATGTGGAGCCCCCACAGGTAGATTAGTTACCTCCAACAAATAAGCGTTGTGGGACATCCAGCGGAAATGCACCCGAGAGATGAGACAGACCCTCGGTCCACCTTCGGTCCACCTGCAGCCAGCCATTGTTAGTTTTATTACCTCCCATGGATGAGGCCAGGTGAAAAACAGAAATTCCCCACAGCCTCAAGAGAGAAGAAATGAAGTGTGTTTCCTGTACATCTGCATTCTCAAACTTCCATGTGGCTAAAAATGGGAGGGGGGTACTTATTAAAAATATAGGTTCCTCAGGTAGGAGTCAAGGGTGTGTGTGTGTGTGTGTGTGTGTGTGTGTGTGTGTGTGTGTGTGTGTGTGTGTTTTTATATATTTTTTTTTTTTTTTTTGAGATGGAGTTTCGCTCTTGTTGCCCAGGCAAGAGTGCAATGGCACGATCTTGGCTCACTGCAACCTCTGCCTCCCAGGTTCAAGTGATTCTCCTCCCTCAACCTCCCAGATAGCTAGGATTACAGGTGTGCACCACCATGCCTGGCTCATTTCATATATATATATATATATATATATATATATTTTTTTTTTTTTTTTTTAGTAGAGACAAGGTTTCATCATACTGGTCAGGCAGATCTCGAATTCCTCACCTCCCGTGATCCACCTGCCTCGGCCTCCAAAAGTGCTGGGATTACAGGCATGAGTCACCATGCTCGGCCAAGGATGTACATTTTTAACAAGGTCCCCAGATGGTTTTGGTGGAGTTGGTCCCCTGACCACACTTTAAGAAACACTGGCCAAGACATTTCTATAAAAATAAAGGAGAAATCATTGTTCAGCCCAGGATGGGCAAGGGAGAAGGAATAGTATATTCACTCAAATAGTCTGAAATGCATTATCCAGAATAGATTCTGGCTACAGAATTTGGAGAGACATCGCCATAGTTCCCACTTCATTCATTCATTCATTTAACAAGTTTTTCTTGAGCACCAGCTGTGTGCCAGGTGCTGTTCTAAGGGCTGAGGATATAGAGAACAAAATAGACCAAAATCCTTGACCTGAAAGAACTGACTTTCTTATGAAAGAGACTGGTGATCAAGATCAATAAGGATGTAAGTGTATTGCCCACCTTGAAGAGTAGGCAGGAAGGTGGCAAGAGGGAATATCACAGGGAGGGAGGCTGCCGGGAGCAAATGTGACATCTTTAAGTTGGGAGGTCAGGGCCAGCCTCACTGAGAAGGTAACATTTGAGCAGAGATGTGAAGCAGGTGAACGAGAGCTGTGTGGATCTCTGGTGAAGGCACGCACGGAGACCCGGAAGCCTCAGGGTGCTACAACATGCAAGGAGGCGGGTGGTGCAGGAGTGATCAGATGGGACCTGTGGTCAGAGGAGACCTGAGAACAAGCCTGAGCATAGAATTTGCTGCTCAGCAGATGGTTTTCAAAGGGGTGGATCCATTCAGGGATCATCCACAGTATGCACAGAGAAGTAAAGAGATCCAGCTTCCAGGAAAAGAGTAGAAAAGCGATATACAGGGAGAAGCAGGGACAAAAACCACAAGGCTCTAAGGGGAGAGGGGTTGGGAGAACAGTGATGCAGTCGCTTTGTGTATCTGTTATCAACTGCTGTGGAACCACTTACTGCACACTGGGCAGCTTACGAGGACAGACACGTATTCCCTCGCAGCCTCTGGAGTTCAGAAATCTGGCCGTGGCTGAACTGGGCTCCCTGCTCAGGGGCTCATGGGGCAGAAATCAGGTGTTGGCTGAGCTGCATTTCTTCTGGAACTCCAGGTCCTCTTTCAAGCTCATGTGGTTATTGATGGAAATCTGTTCTTTGCAGCTGTAAGACTGAGACCACTGTTCTCTTGATGGCTGTTTACCAGGGACCACTCTCAGTTCCTGGAGGCTGCCTGCAGTTCCTTGACACACGGGCCTCTCCATCAGCTCTCGGGCTGCCAATGTCTTAGGCAGGGCCCAGGCCCTTTTAAGGGCCTACCTGATTAGGCCAGGCCCACCTGGATACTTCTTTTGAAATAAAGAACTCAAAATCAACAGTGCTAATGTAAACATAGAAGTGAAATCCCATCACATTCACAGTTTTGGCATGCACTCAACGTGGGTACACCAGGAGAGAAAATCTTGGGGTTTTAGAATTCTACTTACTGCCCTTCAGTCCAGCACAATTCCTGGTTTCTGGTACTTGAGTGGCAGGGGGCTACCCTTTCTCCCTTGGGCCCCACACCGTGCACCCAGCTCCATGTGATAAATTACCATTCTGGCTTCCACTGGTTCTAGTAGATCTATCTCAGCTAGAGAATCCTAAGACTGTGATGGGATGGGAGTGCCAAAGGCACCACCTCAATTTCAGTATGACTGGCCTGTGGTGTTCAGGAGCCTTCTCTCCCCAGGAGCGGAGAGAGGGAAGCAATCATGCTGAAATGCTTTCGAAGCTGCCATTGTGCACCGTGGCCCAGATGACACAGCAGTGCTCTGAACCCTGGCTGCCACTCCAGCACACTCAGTCTTAATGTATTGACATTGGCAGCCCTTGTATATCTTGTCATGCCAATAAGGTAATTGAAATGGAATTGTCTCCAAGCATCCAATTAATCAACAAATAAATCATAAACCTGTGGCTGTTCATTCAGGGAGGCAAAGATGCTTCTCCTGGCTTTCTGACCACTGGAGTTGATTGAGCTTAGACTTTATGCACCTCTAATGAGCTTTAGGAGAAGAGAGGTAAGTACAGGCAGGTAATGTTTAGAGAGTTACTGAGGCCCCAGGAACTGCGTACAAGGTCCTTTACATGTGAAAGCTCATTCTTCCATCAAAGAGGTTTATGTACGGGATTTTATTCATTAAAAAAATCCGTGCGAAGTGAGGATGATGATTCACATTTTACAGGAGAGGAAACTGAACCTCAGAGAGGTTAAGCAACTCGCTGAAGGTCACACAGCAAGTAGAGGGCAGAGTCTGAGTTGAAAACTCGACCCATCTGGTCAAGTGCAGTGGCTCATGCCTGTAATCCCAGCAAGGTAGGAGGCCAAGGCAGGAGGATTGCTTGAGACCATGGATTCAAGACCAGCCTGGGAAACCTAGCAAAACCTCATCTCTATTAAAAATAAAAATAAAAATTAGTCGGGCATGATGGTACACACCTGTGTTCCCAGGAGTCCTCAGGAGGCTGAGGTGGGGGGTTCACTTGAGCCCAAGAGTTGGAGGCTTCAGTGAGCTGTGATTGCACCACTGCACTCCAGCATGGGCAACAGAGTGAGACGTTGTCTCAAAACAAAACAAACAAAACACTAAGCCCATCTAGCTTTAAAAGCCGTATTCTTTTTAATTGATGCTGTGCCAGATACGCAGATTTAAGTCACTAATAGTTTCCATTGTTAAGCCAAATTTTAAATCCAGGACTATGCGAAGTGAGAAGCTATTGGAGTGGATGGCCTCTGGCTTCTACCCCATACCCCAGCTTTATTAGGTGCTGGCATCGGAAGTACAAGCAAGAGATGGGCAGTGTTCTCTGGTGGATTTCCATTCCTGTGGGGGAAAATCCTCCTGTTCTTGTGATAACTTCACACCTCCTAAAAGCCCTTTGATGCCCAAAACTCCTTCCTAAGCCCAAGTGTTGCCTCCCCTTGGCAACAATGGGGAAATTCTAAGGAACCATTCTCAGGCTAGGCTGATGAAGGGAGGGATATCGTTTTCTCACTTGAGGAGGCTTCAAAGATGAGATGTCGGGAAGTCACATGATGAGAAGTCCTCACACCGCTTACTTCCCCTTCCTTTGCTATTTTTTGAAGTTCAAACTGAGGAACTAACTGGGGTAAAGGGTCAAACCAGCCCAGCCAAAGGAATGAGGGATTCAAAAAAGCAGAAAGTTTCCAGTTTCCTCACTTAGAATCACAAAATGTTGATCTGTCTGCCCACGTGCAAACAGATGCAGCGCCTGGGAAGAATTCATCTGCACCCTTCAGGAGGGTTTGCATCTGCTCTGGGGTTTCTACAAGTAGACAGGAGAATTATTTTCGTGATTCAGAGCAGTTCTGCAGTGGAAAGTGTCACCCTGAATCCTTTTGGCTCTGGTTTATTGGGGCATTTGCTGTGCAGTTGAGAACAGGGAAAGAAGGAGTCCTTTCCTTTCCTTTCTGGGAGGCACCTGGATACCTCTGCAGTCAGCAAGGGACCATCTGCCTCTCAAAGTGGGGTTTTTGTGGATCAGACCCAAGCCGGCTGTGCTGGGGCTGTGGTAAATACCCTGCAGCCCCTAGGAGGCAAATTGGCCCCTCCACAGGCAGCTGTGGCTTAGACATCCCTGCAGCTCAGGGAACCAACCATGGTATGACACGTAAGAGCTCCAGAGACACCGTGCAGTGCAGGGAGCTGCAATCCCAAGTGCTCAGGCTGTGTTTCTGGGCAGGAAGCCTCTAAACTGATGCATGGAAAACTTGGTGGAGGGAGTGGAATTTGACATCCAGTCAAATGTCATCCTGACATCCAGTCCCATGCACAAACCATGATGCTTTTTCCTCTAGCTCCTTTGGTCCTTGTCTCCTCTTCACTATTACATGTGCCCACTTCTCTTCTCTGGCTTATTACAGCTGCCAACTGCTGCCTTGCTGAAAGTCTCGCCCACCCCAATTCCATCCTATCCTCTGCCCCTGCAAAAAAATGAATTACATTGTATGGTTCTCCTTCTTTAAATCCCTCTATAGTTCCTGTCTCCTTGGCTTCGTTTGAGCCCCACAGACCTCTCCCGCTCTGGCTGCCAGCACTCCCATCTCAGGCTTCTACTACTGTGATTCTGAGCCGCACCTTGGGCCGTTCCTGGAATCAAGAGGGTCTCTTGATTTCTTGTTCTTTGTTCATTCTCCTTCCTTTGCCTGGAATTCCTTTAGCCCTCCTTCTTGCCAGCCCTCAAACAGGAAAGATTCCACCTTTACTAGACTTTGGGGGTTCCAGTTACTAACTGTAGAAATAACAGGGGATTTGGAAATTCAGTTTTGTCATTTCCTGGGGAATGACAGACACTTTCCCTCCATGGTGCCTGTGAGGGTGGCAGGTCCTGCCCTCTGTTCACAGACCTGGAGGGGAGTGGGAAGGAGCTCTGTGCCTGGACGTGCTTCTCTGAGTGTGCAGCCTCCAGGCAGCTGGGGCAGGATCAAGCCCTCACTCTCTCCCTTGTGCCACCATGGAGGTCTTGTGTGCTGACCAAGTACCTGTCCCAAGTTGCTGGAGCAGGTTTTTTATTTGCTCAGCATCCAAGGCCTGAATATGATTGGTACTTAATTTTTAAATGCATGCAGGAATAAATGGACTTATCTTTCTCCCCTGTGACATAATCCAGAAGAGGAACTCTATCTTGACCATCTTTGCCTCCCCAGCACCCAGCACCATGCCTGAAGCACACAGTTGCTCAATGTCAGGCATGAGGATGCTGGAGGAGGAGGCAGCTGGTGGCACAGATGGCTATGGTGGCCTCAGCTCAGGCAAACCCCATGGGCATGTGGAGACCCAGAGACCTACAGTTTTTTCCTTGGATTTGTTGGCTTTTAGAGTTCTAGCAGTTCCAGCCTCTTCTCTTGGGCCTCCTGGAAGGAAACGTCTAGCAGAATCTCGTGTCAGGTCCTGAAATTTGACAGCACAACTATTTACATATTGAAAAGGGCAGGATAGAGTGTTCCAGTTTTACTGTTATTGAACCAGTATCTTTTTATTTTCTCTTACATGAGACTGAGCTACTTGCTGAACTGAAAAGGAGAGGGAGGGAGAAGGGGTGCTTCCCTCCAGGGTTTCAAGACCTGCTGGGCTTCATAGCCAAGAGGTGCTCACTCCCCACTCAAGTATCAGCTTTCCAGAATGGCCCCTTGAAGACAAAAACTCTTTCAAGGCATATTAAACAATAGCAAACTCTGATAAAATTCCAATCCGGTGGCATGTTTTATGAGAAACTGATGAGGGGCCCTGAAATGCATCTAAACCTTGAGGTTTGAGCCAGAATCCAAATATTGCCTTTCTGTTAACCAGTTCAATGTTGCTTCTCTCTTGTGGTTGTTTTTTGGGTTATTTTTTGTTTTGTTTAGGATTTTCTGTGTAGGAAGGTACATTCACCTTGTTGATACTATGAAATGGCTATGCAGAAAAATAGAACCATCCCCAAGCAAAGATTCCTCCCCCTTTGGAATTGTCCCAATGCAGACAGCACTTCCCTCCAACTTTGGATGAACAGAACAAACAAAAGGAGGAACTATGAGTGGGGTCCCCTCCAACTGCTATAATGTCAGTTCCAGGAAAGCAATGAGCTTGTCTGTCCTGTTCACTGCCTGTTCCCAGCATCTAGAAGAGGGCCTGGCTCATAGTAGGCACTGAATAAATATTTGTGAAGAAACTGCTAGATTGCAAGCTTTGTGATGGCAGGGACTCTGCCTAGGTCTGTTTTATTCATGAATGTGTCCCTCCCACTTAACAGCACAGCAGGTACAAAATAGAAGCTCATTCATTCATTGAGCAACTACCATATGCCAGAGATGACTCAGGCACTGAATAAATACTTGTTGGATTAACTAAGTGCATTCTTGTGTGTGTGCTTGAGTGAATGAAGGAATGAGCGAATGAAAAAAAAAACCAATGAGTCAGTTCAACCGCCAGCAATAACCAATCTCATCTCTCTGTGCTGCAGTCTTGGGACAATAAGCCTGGAGGTTTCTCTCCCTCCCTGTGCCTTTTCTCACTTGCTGTGATCTCCCTGCCTACCGAAATTCCCATGAAGTGTCAAATCCAATAATGTTTCTTTGAATCACCCCATCTGGTGAGATGCAAACTCTCTTCCCTTTTGAATTGCTTTGTCACTTTCTGTCTTAGCTATTGAGCACAGTTCAAAACCCATTTGCTGAGCCTGTCCTGTGGGCAGCCACGGTGGCAGGAGCCAGGGATGTAGAAGTGACCCTGGCATCACCAGGGTTCAGTGTGTGTCTTGCCTGCCTGGATTATACAAACACCCACGGCTCAGAAACAGAGGCTTCCTCCTCTCTGTAACTGCACTTGGCACCTGGTACTGAGTCTGGTCAGACAGATGCTTCTGCACTCACACAGTGAATAGACCCATGAGATGTGCCGCCTTTGAGATCTTTGCTTCAGTGGATTTGAAATATGGGAGGAGGAGCTGAGCTGCACTATGTGTGGGCCAGAGTGGTGCGTCTTAGGCATGAAGAGGCCAGGAGTAGGGAGAGGTCCATGGGGGTCAGGATCAGAGAGATCTATATTACCTTCCATCATAGGTACAGGTGCGGTGGCTCATGCCTGTAATCACAGCACTTTGGGAGGTTGAGGTGGGAGGATCACTTGAGGTCAGGAGTTTGAGACCAACCTGGCCAACATGGTGAAACCATCTCAAGTAAAAATGCAAAAGTTAGCCGGGCATGGTGATATGTGCCTGTAATCCCAGCTACTCAGGAGGCTGAGGCAGGAGTAGCACTTGAACCTGGGAGGCAGAGGTTGCAGTTTAGCTGAGATCACGCCACTGCACTCCAGCCTGGCAGACTGAGTGAGACTCTATCTCAAAAAACAAAGTACATACAATACAGATATTAATTGGTCACTGCAGCAGTGAGACTGAGGACTTCTTTGATAGAAGCCCCAATGCTTTCTAAATTGGCTTAAGAAAAAGAAAGAGAATGAACCCTTCATTTGTTCCCAGACCTATTGAGTCATATAGGTCATCGCTGGCATTGGGGAGACCCAGCAGTGGCCAGAATCTGTCCCTCTCCTCGGGTCTCAGATCTGTTGTCCCCCAAGTTGCTTTGGTTTCCAGCAGGTTGTCTGGTGGGGTCCTCCTCACCCTCCACTACTGCCTGCTGTCTTGAACCATTTTATTTAGCATTGGCAGTGGTGGGGAGGGAGCCACTTTCCTGACAGCTCCAACAAGAGTCCTGGGGTTGATCTCAGGTCGCTTATGGCCAGGAGATTGGAAAATGCTGATTATCCCAGCAGAGACAGGGGCCCATCCGTGGAACAGAGGGGATCAATCTTACCTCAACTGCAGGCATCGAGAATGAGGTTTCCTGAAGCACAATCAAGACTCTGGTACCAGAAAGAGAGGAAAATGGAAGCTGGACGGACAAAAACCACTCTTGGCTATTGTATGGGTTATCAAGAGAAATTAGGAACCACTCCAATGATAGAACATTGCTTGTTGACGGGAGACGGTCAAGGCTGGCTATATTATGGCCATCACCAGTGCCCTGAATGGTACCTTATGTCTGGGCAGCTTAACCTGGCCATTTGCACACATTAATAATAATAGAGCAGCATTAATAATGGCTACTGAGATGCTTTATGTGTCTTCCATGCACTGGCTGAGTATCTTACTCAGTATTGTCTTACTTAGTCTTGACCGCAACCCTATAAGGTAGGAACTATTGGCCCCATTTTACAGAGAAGGGAATCAAGGCCCAGTGAGGTTAAGCTGGTCTGTCCAGAATCACATGGCTAATCCGTGATGGTGCTAGTTTTTGTTTGTTTGTGTGTTTTAATTATTTAAGTGTAACAGGCCAGGTGTGATGGCTCACACCTGTAGTCCCAGCAATTTGGGAGGCCGAGGTGAGACAATCACTTGAGGCTAGGAGTTTGAAACCAGTGTGGGCAACATAGCAAGACCCTGACTCTACACAAAATAAAAATAAAACAAAAAATTAGCCAGATATGGTGGTATGTGCTTATAGTCCCAGCTACTCAGGAGGCTGAGGCAGGAAGATCACTTGAGCCCAGGAGTTCGAGGCTGCAGTCAGCTATGATTACGATGCTATATTCCAGCCGGGGTAACCCAGTCTCTTTAAAAATAAAAATGATTTTTTTAAAAAGTATAACATACATCCAGCAAAGTCCATAGTTCATAAGTAAATAGCTGGAAGGATTTTCACAGGGACCAAACTCAAGCAAGGAGCACTGACGACATCAAGCAAAGGAAGAATGTCACCAACACCCAGAGGCACCTGTGATCCCTCCAAGTCACTACCTGTCCCCAAGGTCATCACTGCCCTGACTTCTTGCACCAGTGATCCTGCAGCTGACCCAGAGCCGCCTAAGCCTGGAGCTACCCATGGGCAATGGTAACTTACTACAGATGGAGCATGAAGTTCAAGTGACAGGAGATGATACAGATGGAGGGAAGTCTTGCTAAGACCATCGAATCGCCTTATGACCTGACCAAAAGGTTTGGCCAAAAATCCAGACAGATCCTGATCTGGGCAGTGCCCTTCAGGCCAGCACCCAGCACCCACTACCATCCCAGTGCCCTGGACCTGGAAGTATACAATGCCAAGACCGATCTGCAGCCCGGCAATGTGAATGGGCCTTTTATCATTAAAAGAAAAAAAAAAAGGAAAATCAGATTCTTTCTTTAGCAAAAGGGCTTCTCCACAACTGTTTTTAAATGGTACACAGCTCAAAATAGATAGGAATGATAGTACAAGGAGGTAAATAAAGAATCCCCCAGCACAATCGTGGGCTTTTTTTCTCTGCTGGTTGCAAAGCCAAGAGTAATTAGCACCGTGAGAATGGGGGGAAGTGATTGCTGCTCCTACAACACTCTAATTAACAGTTACTAATAGTCATAATAAAACTGAAAGGAGGCTTTTTAAATCTCGCCATTGAGTGAGTGCTTGGGATGGCAGAGTGCTCAGCATTGGGGACCCACTGCTTCTCGGGGCTATATCCTTGGCATGGGTTCATTTCTGTAATGTTGTCAGGCTGGATGGGGGAAACCAGTGGTTAAATATGGTGGAAGAGTGGGGAAGAGATCTTAATCATCACTAGAATTATTACTGCTAATAAGATCCACAACTCATCCATCCGGAGCTTTGTTTAGACAAATGCAGTCTTAGACACTATTTCCTCTAACCCTCAGGATAAATATTTGGCTGATGTTACTATCGTCTTGATTTGGCACTGCTATGTTTTCTGTTGGGGACAGTTTTCATTTATCATGACTGGGCTTTCAAAAGACTGTTCTGGGCCAACCGTTCTGCTGGGCACTTGGCATCCCAGGGGGACGATGGGGGGGGGTCTCTTGCTCTCATGGAATTTATGGCCCAGCAGAAATAAAATATAATAGAAGTTGGCTGTGAAAGAAACATCACATTTGTTGTGCAATAGGATTTATCATGAACTTTAACTGGTTTAGTTTTAAAATGCCATTTGTGTCCACCTTAAACTAAGTTATCCAAGTTCAAAATCACCCATAGATTTGTGATGGGCACGTGTTCTGTGAATGCAGGTGCTTTATGATCTGTTAGTGACACTCCAGCTTTACGGCCACTAAGGATAGATGGTGTTCTCTTGATTCCCCTACCAAGTTCATCATCCTTCCTCAAAAATGCAGGTGGAGTTTCTGGAATAGGGAAGACCACAGAGCCACGTATTTCCTTATTTAACATGTTACTGAGTGGCCTTTTCTCCACCACTCAATAACAAGAGCAAGTATTTTGGGAGGATTAAAAGTGCAGAGGACTCAGTCTCTGCTGCTGGTTTCTTTAGGGAGATGTCACTGGCAGACAAATAACTGCAAACACCGAGAAACAGACAACATGGCTAGCACCAAGTCTCATAGGATTTCGGGGCAAACTTAGACTTTCCTGCAGGCCAGATGATCCGGGAAGGCTTCTCAGAGGAGGTGGCACTGGAAGTATCCGGAGGCCATTGACAAGCAGAGGGGAGGCATTTAAGGGAGAAGCTGGGGGTGGGGAGCTGGGGTGAGAGCGGACGGGTAGAGAGGGAGATGGTGAGGAAAGCAGCTCTTACAGGTTCTTGAGAGTCAAAATATGGGGTGTGGGTTTTAGTCAGTGGAAAGTGGGATACCATGAGGGATTTCTCTGTACCAGAACAAGTCCTCTAGAGATGTCACTGCTATAAATGATTTGCTTTTCAGTTATTTTATACATTAGTGGCAAAATATATATAACATACAATTTACCCTTTTAATCATTTTTAAGTGTATAATCCAGTAGCTTTCAGTGTTGTACAACCATTACCACTACCTACTTCTCATCTTCCAACATGAAAACTGTATCCATTAAACAGTAACTCCCCATCCCCTCTTCCCCCAGCCTCTGGTAGCTTCTATTCTACCTTCTGGCTCTATGAGCTTGCCTATTCTAAGTACCCCGTATAAGCAGAATTGTATAGTATCTTGTATCTGACTTCTTTCACGTAACATTGTCCTCAAGATTCATCCATGTGGTAGCATGTTCACAGTTACCTTTCTTTCCTTTCCAAGACTGAATAATATTGCATTGTGGTGTGTGTGTGTGTGTGTGTGTGTGTGTGTGTGTGTGTGTGTGTGTGTGTGTGTGTAGATAGATACATAGATCGACAGATATCACATTTTTATTTTTATTTTATTTATTCATTTTTTTTGAGACAGGGTTTCTCTCCCATTGCCCAGGCTGGAGTGCAGTGACATGCTCTCAGCTCACTACAACTTCCACCTCACAGGCTCAAATGATCCTCCTGCCTCAGCCTCCCAAATAGCTGGGACTACAGACATGCACCACCATGCCCGCCTAATTTTTCTATTTTCAATAGAGACGAGGTTTTGCCATGTTGGCCAGCAGACTGGTCTTGAACTCCTGACCCCAAGTGATCCACCCACCTGGGCCTCTCAAAGTGCAGGGATTACAGGCGTGAGCCCCTGCACCTGGCCCATATCACATTTTAAAATCCATTCATCCATCAGTAAACATTTGGGTAGTTTCTACATTTTGGCTATTGGGAATAATACTGTTATGAACATTGAGTACAAATATCACTTTGAGTCCCTGTTTTCAATTCTTTTGGTTGTATTCTCAGGAGTGGAATGGCTGGGTCACATGATAATTCTGTATTTAACTTTTTGAGAAATTATCACAATGTTTTCCACAGTGGCTGCACCATTTCACATTCTCGCCAGCAATGCATAAGGGTTCTGATGCCTCTACATCCCTGCCAACACCAATCGCCACCCTAATGGACATGGAGTGGTATTTGGCTTATATTTGCTCCAGCGACATTTCTGTTTTGAGAATTGTCGTCTAGGTTTCTAGATTGATCATTTCCCTGATTTCCAAACATTTCAACTTTTAGTCTTTTTCTCCTTGTGAATAAAGTGGTGTTGAGATGACCAAGGGATCACCTTTGAGGAGCTAAGCTTTCTGGACACTAAGCTCTGGCTTGGAAAACTGGCCCATCCTTAGCTATCTCTTTCCTGTGAATTGGATGGCAGCTTATCAAATTCTACCAGAATTCTAACAGAAAAGCAGATTTCTGCAGATTCTACTAGATTTTCTCCCAGAAAAAAACATCTTTTAATAAAAATGAATCTTCATGAGCCTTCAAGGACACGAACAGCAAAAAGCCCACTTCCCTCATCTTTCCTGGCTGTCTTTAGTTCACAGGAATGCAAGGAACTTAGCTCATTCATTGCTGTTTCCTCTGGGGATATAGAGTGGACATCATCAAATGGCTGGGAGTCCATGACCTGAGTTCAGCCACTTGCTAGTTTTGTGATGTGGGGCAAGTTGACCTTCTTTTGCTGGGAGGAAGGGAGTTGTACACTTCTTTTTTTCTATTATCTCTTTGTGCCTCAATCATCTCATCTGTGAAATGGGGATAATGATTGAGCCTCCTTGTAGAGTTGTTGAGAAGGTTCAATGAGGCAATGCGTGTATGTCACTTCTAACAGTTGCTGGCAAACAGTAAATGTCTCAAAGCTTTTCACCTACATGAGTTTTGTTGAGGTTGGTGTCTTTGGGTCTCAATCTCTTGCAGGAAATGGAGCTAATAATAGTTGATGTTACAAAAGCCCCATGCTGTAGACTACATGAGGCAAGGCATGTGAAGCCCTTGGTGCAGACCTGGGACATAGTAATTGTTCAATAAGTATCAGTCATGTTGTCACTACCAAGAGTGCTGACGCCAACTTCCAGTGTCCCTGGATGGGAAAGTATTGATCTGACCCTTTACCTCAAAGGACTGTGATTATATCCCAACTCAGTTAAGTGAGCCACAAATTCGAGAAGAAAGTTTTGTAAACATCAGAATAGTATCCTAAACTCTGTAGGAAACAGACCACAAAGTAATCACAAGGTACATGTTCTAGTCTCTGCTGACTCTAATTTGCTGTTTAGCCACAGGCGAGTTACTCTAATCTCTGGGCCCCTGTTTACTGCTATTAAAGGCCCTATCAAGGGTGGTAAATAAGCATGGCCCACATGCCATTGCTTCCCACAGCAGACATTACTAATTGATACCAGAACTCCTATCTACTGAGACCTGTTTCAGCCTCAGAATCCTTCTCAACACAGTGCTATGGGCAGCAACTAGCAATCAACTGCAATTGACTAGGGAGTTGAAACCAATTTGATGTTCTAGGTGGAAATCTCAATTCTGTTACAAACCCTTCTCCCATACTACCATAAACACAGGCAGATAGGCTGAGATTTCTTTTAAAAATTCTGCATCAGTTATAGCCACCGAATGTTTTTACTAGGCCAGGTGCTGAGAACACCCTCAATGGAGCAAAAAGCACTCTTAAGCCACTCTTAAACCTCCTCCAGGAGAGGGCTTCGGCTTCACACAAGGAGGCAAATGAGAATCAAGGAATTAGTTGCATGGGGAAGCAACAGACACATCAAAAGAGAACCATGATGCAGCCTGCTCCTCAGGCTCTGCCCGCGGTTACAGGAGGAGGGCAAGCTGCAGGGCAGAGGGGTATCCCGGCAGGCTGATTTTTCTGCACAGAGGCCCTTCTGTCGTAGTGCTCAGGGCCTGTGCATCCTCACATAGGTGCCAGGCCTCCCATTCAGATTGGAAGCTGACAGACTTTCCCTGTCCTCTCCATTTCCTGCCTGTCCTGGGAGCCATTCTCCTTGGCCCATCCTAACGGGTCTTGGGAGTCATGTCACCTCTCTGGGCCTCAGTTTCCTCATTTGTCGAGCAGTGAGAATAATAACGCCTCCTTCTTCATGCCTACCTCCTTCCTCATGGCCATTTTAAGGACCCAAATGAGGTCACAGCTCTGTATCTTGTTTGTGGTTGGTGGTTACACAAATCAATATATGGGGTAAAATGACATAGAACGAAGACATACCCACCACCAAAAAAAAAAAGGTGAGGGGTGCATGCAAGAAACAGTGACATCTGAGATACTCCACCATGTCACTCTCTTGGTTTTGTTACTGTGGTAATGTAAGATGCGGCCATTAGGAGAAGCTGGATAACCGGCACAGGGCACCTCTCTGGTCTGTTTTTGCAACTTCATGTGAACGTATTATTATTTCATAATGAAAGTTTTTTTTAAAAAAAAAATGAGAACCTTGAAAATGCAATGGACAATTTTGAGACAGTACTTATGGGATGTGGCCACAGACATGGACTCCTCTGCCTTGTTCCCAAGAATTCAGGAGGTCGTTCAAGGAGAGCAGCCACGGCTTCTGAATTTCCACAGCACTGTGGGCTGAATATGTCACCCCATCCTGCAAGCCAGTATTTCACCTGACTTAACAACAGAAACAAAGTTTTACATGCTACATATTCCAGGTACGAACACTGAGACTTCAGTCAGAGCAAGACAATCTGCCTAGGAGTGCTCATAACTTGCCATCTTTTTTCTTTTCAAATTCATAATCTGGGATGCTCATTAGCTTTCTGTTTCAGAAACAATTTCTTCTTTGATTTTTGTACATGACAAGTTTCTTTTCTTAAAAAAAAAAAAAAACCTTTAAAACCCATTTGTCTTCCATTTTCTCTACATAGCCTGAGGACCTGGAAGAACTGATTAATTCCTAGACTTGTTAATTACTCTTGCATGGAAGCCAACCTCTAAACTGTAATCTCCTGAAGATGGCTCACATTTGAGCCCTGTGCTGCTAGTCAGGTGATGGGCAGGAGTGTCTGTGCTTTAGAAAACACATGATTTCAAGGATCAGTTTGGGAGGGTTCTCCCATCATGAGGCTATCACTAGAAATACGCAACAGATTCTGCTGGGTGAGTGTCAGTGGCCAGACCCAGTGTAACCCCTCATGTTCCATTTCTGCTCCCAGCTGAAAGTGAGCAAGGGTTCACAGTGGGAGATGGAGAATGGCTCCCTTGTTATGTGGCGACGTCATTTATAACATGACCTAGACTCTGGGCCTCCTTCCTTTGGAGAGGAGATGTGAGGCTTTGAGTATTTCCTTGTTCGTTTTGATTTTTTTAAAAAGCTTTATTGCCTAGGGGAAATTCTAAATCATACATACTCATTTTATGTTCGCCCTAGATTCCACCACCTAAAGATGATCGCCATTAGCATTTTGGTGAGCATTCAGGGGAATTACATGCCAATGTTATGTATACATGTGTACTTAATATGTACATGTGAATTGAATGTGTACTTGCATGCTGTTCTGTAACCTACTTTTTCATTCACGTTGTTAGAGGCATGACAGTTATCTTCCTTGTCATTGAATTCTACCCTTCTTATTTCATCACCATCTAACTCGTAGCTAACGCATCTGTAGCACTTACTCAGCGCTAGGCATTATCCACAGAACTTCTGGTAGCTTACCTCGTTAAAGCCTCATAACACTCTGACAAGATAGGCACGATGACTGTCCCTGTTTTATTGCAGAGAATACTAAGACACAGTAAGACCTTGGGTGGGACCTTGGTAGGAGACTTGCCCAAGGTCACACCTCCAGGGCTTGGACTTGAATCAGGCATTCTGGCACTAAAGTCTTTGCTCTTAACTGCTAGTCTACACTGTTGTTCAACCCAGAGTCCAGGCATTGCTGAACTCATCTGGGTATGGAATGACACATGCTTGTCACAGGAGCACCCATTTCTCCTTGATATTTCCAAAACAGACATCACTAGTGATCACAGCACCTTTTCCCAACAGTCCTAAACTGGCCTAAGATCCTTCCTGATAGATACACCGTCACAGGCAGCCACTGCTGAGCCTTTGGGATGGTGTCTCAGTCTGTTTTGTGCTGCTATAAAGGAATAGCTGAGGCTAGGTAATTTATAAAGAAAAAAGGTTTATTTGGCTCACCCTTCTGCATAATGTACAAAAAGCATGGTGCCAGCACTTGCTTCTGGTGAGGGCCTCGGGCTGCTTCCACTCATGGTGGAAGGTGAAAGGGAGTTGATGTGTGCAAAGATCACATGGTGAGAGAGGAAGCAAGAGAGAGAGGGGAGGTGTCAGGCTCGTTTTAACAACCGGCTTTTGTGGGAACTAACAGAGTGAGAATTAATCTATTCATGAAGAATCTGCCCCCATGACCCAAACATCTTCCATTAGACCCACCTCTAACATTGGGGTCCAATTTTAACATGAGGTTCAGAAGGGACAAGTATCCAAACTATAGCAGACGAGTCTGTGAGATGATGCCCATATGCCCTCCCTGATCCATCTAATGCCGTTCTCTCCTCCTGCGCATAATGAAACAGGCCCCAAGAGGGAACTGACTTGTTTACGTGAAGGGCAAAGCTGTCTTCATCCATTTGTGCTGCAAAACAAAATACCTGAGACTGGGCAACTTAGAAATAATGGAAATTTATCTCTCATAGCTCTGGAGGCTGGGAAGTCCAAGATCAAGACACCAGCAGATTCAACATCTGGTGAGGCTGCTCGCTACTTCCAAGATAGCACCTTCTTGCTATGTCCTCACATGGTGGAGGGACAAAAAGAGCCTAGTTAGTTCCCTCAAGCCCTTTCATAAGGGTGCTAATCCCATTCATGAGGCATTCAT
Source organism: Colobus angolensis palliatus (assembly GCF_000951035.1). Taxonomy (NCBI): domain Eukaryota; kingdom Metazoa; phylum Chordata; class Mammalia; order Primates; family Cercopithecidae; genus Colobus; species Colobus angolensis. The sequence goes on along the minus strand of NW_012114988.1, from coordinate 2,129,294 downwards.
GAGGGCAGACCCCTCATGACTGAATCACTTCCTAAAGGCCTACTCTTAATACTATCACACTGGCAATTAAGTTTCAATGTAGGAATTTGATGGAGTGGAGGGGGACACATTTAGACCATAGCAAGAGCCAAAACCAACACTTAGTTTTATTAATCTCAAGGCCTGCTCTCTTTCCACCCCCCCACCACTGTCTGTTCAAATCTAACAAAACAAACACCAGCTACCATTGGAGACACACTCTGATCAGTTTCAGTGCAGCCCAACTGTGCATTTGGATGACTCAGAGGTAATCAGAGAGCTTGGCATTGAGGATGGACCACAAAGGATCATTTTATCTCAATGCACTTTGTAGAAGATGTTGCCAAATACCGAAGAGTGTGTTAGTGATATCAATGCTTTTAATTTATACAGTGGTCACAGCTCAGAGGTCAGCAAATCATGGTTGAGGTCAATTGCCAACTGTTTACTGAGAGGATCCATCACTGGAGGGCACTGAGGGAGCTCCAGGAAGCATGCCTTCATGCAACGAGCATGCATTGAGCGCCTCCTGTTTATTTTTTTAGTTTATTATTTTTTAATTTATTTTTTATTTCAATAGGTTTTTAGGAAGCAGACGGTATTTGGTTATATAAATAAGTTCTTTAGTGAGCACCTTCTGTTTATGAGGAGAAACTAGGTTTACAAATGAGACAGTGACAAATACCACAAGGTGACACTGATGGGGTTTTATCTGGGGAGGATGCTTCCTTCCATTCCCAGTTTGGTTTCAGCCGAGAATTTAACACATGAGAGAGGCTGGGTGCATTGGACTCACCCCTATAATCCCAGCACTTTGGGAGGCTGAGGTTTGCATATTGCTTGAGCCCAGGAGTTTGAGACCAGAATGGGCAACATAGTGAGACCCCACCCCTATTTATTTTTTTAATTAAAATTTTAAAAAATAATAATAAAATAAAATAAATCACAGGAGAAAAATGGAGATCACAATCATTATCAATTGAACTGAATGGAAACAAACTTAGTTTGGGGCCAATTCTTCACCCCAAGGGCAGGTAGAGCTGAAGGACTGCAGGCCCCTAGCCCTCCATCCACAGAGGCTACATCTTTCCCAACACTCACCTCTAGGGAGAGAACACACTAGAATGCATATGCCTAATGGGCGAGCAGGCCTGTTTCCTTCTCCTGTAGCTCTGGAGGCTGGGAAGTCCAAGATCAAGACTCCAGCTGATTCAGTGTCTGGTGAGGCTGCTCTCTGCTTCCAAGATAGTGCCTTCTCGCTATGTCCTCCTCCTCCTTTTCCTGAACAGGAGTGAGTGAAGGGGAAGAGGTGGCCCACAATGTGGGTGACCAGAGCTTTCTCTATGGGACACTTGGCTAGGACTTGGAGGTTCTTTCCCTAACCAGCCTGTGACTAATCGACATAGGCTGTGTACATTTCAGAGAGGGAGATCCATGTGGGCTCCAGCCACGGGGAGGAGTTCTTGGCAGAGGCCCCTGATCTGAGTGCTAAGAGTTGGGTGGGTTGGGGTGGACAGCTGCAGGGCCCACCCTGGGCTTTCTGCCCAGGGTGCTGTGGGAGAAAGACAATGATTTATGTGGGATATAGTGGGGAGGCCAGTGGAGGGATTGTGTTGCACATAATTGGATATAAAACACAGCCTTTAAACTTTGTGCGTTGAATAGATCTACAGAATTCAAATCCATGGACCGGGTGAGGTAGCTCACACCTGTAATCTCAGCACTTTGGGAGGCTGAGGTGGGTGGATCACCTGAGGTCAGGAGTTCAGGACCAGCCTGGTCAACATGGAGAAACCCTGTCTCTACTAAAAATACAAAAATTAGCTCGGCATGGTGGTGGGTGCCTGTAATCCCAGCTATTAGGGAGGCTGAGGCAAGAGGATCATTTGAACTTGAGAGGTAGACGTTGCAGTGAGCCAAGATTGCGCCACCGCACTCCAGCCTGGGTGAAAGAGGGAGACTCGGTCTTAAAAAAAAAAAAAAAAAAAAATCAAATTCATTAATCCAGATTTTTTTATAGTCACATTGGCGGATGAGGTTTGTGGCTGAAATTCATGCTTCCTAATGTGGGAAAATGTGTTCTTATGCAAGGAGAGGGAGAGAAAAATGTGCTGAGGGGGAAGGGAATGGGCTTTGGAGCCTGCTAGATGCTCACTGGAAGCCCAGCTCCACCACTTGCCAGCTGTGTGACCTTATTGAGGTGACTTAACCTTGCTGAATCTCTGCCTGTTCCCCATTTATAAAATGAGAACAAAGACATGGATTTTCCAGGTTGAAAAAATTAAGTTAAACAAGGCTTGCAAGGCCGGGCCCAGTGGCTCACATCCGTAATCCCAGCACTGTGGGAGGCCAAGACTGGAGGATTGCTTGGGCCCAGGAGTTTGAGACCACCTTGGGCAACATGGTGAAACCCCATCTCTACTAAAAATACAAAAAAATCAGCCAGGTGTGGCAGCGTGTGTCTGTAGTTCCAACTACTCAGGAGGTTGAGGTGGGAAAATTGCTTGAGCTCAGGAGGCAGAGGTTGCAGCAAGCCAAGACTGTGCAATTGCACTCCAGCCTGGGCAACGGAGTAAGACCCTGTCTCGAAAACAAACGAACGAAAAACAGGGCTTGCAAGGTACTATTGCCGTGCTTGTCCCTAAATTCCCTTTCACCTCCCTCCCTGCCCCTCGCTGCCTCTGACCCCACTCCACCCTAGAGGATTTTCGTATCAGGTACAATCCTAACTCTGGTGGGGAAATGTCTATGAAATCTTTACTGTAAAAAATATATAAATCTTAAAAGTCAACCTTTATGTCATGTGGTTGTAGAATTTTTTTTAAAGAAAGGAGGCAAACAGCACTCCTAGGAAGTTATGATCTCCAGAAGTAACTAACATTCATTATGAGGGAGATCTCAGAGCTGATTCCCACAAGTGGCGAAGAAAATGAGATGCAGGCTCTGGATTTGCATAATCGCTGACTGTTTCCTGGTCATTTGCCACTTTGCAGGGGCTCAGTGTGGAGAGCAGCCCCTTCCTGAACTGAACACCCTCTGTGCCCAGGGCTCCACGGGGTCCCTCTTGGAATGGTGCTTTAATGATCACTCAAATGGCATTTAGCCTCCAATTAAGAGCGGGAAGAAAAGCACTGGCCAAGTGGAGTGAATGTTCTGGGGAATTCACCCAGTTAGGAGAAACCTGGAGAATTAGCAGGCACACAAAGCCACCTCTTGACTGGAAGCAGATGCCTTGAAGGCTCCCAGACACCCCACAGGCTGCAAAGGAAGTTGGCCACAGAGCTGACCTGTGTCTAGAATCGTACCAAGGACTCTCCACAAACTTGAGAGGCCCTGTCCACTGCAGGGGAGGAGAAGAGGCGTGGAGGAGAATCAGCCTCTGCAGACACGGTACTTCCTGCCTTCTGCTAGTTGCCATGGCTTTGTTCCTTATCACAAGCCCATCACAAGCCCTGACAAAGCTCGTGGTGTGGCTCAGTGATAGAAACCAGCTGGCCCAGGTATTTCTGACACCAAAGCCATGGTCTTCAGCATCTGAGCGGACATCCTGCTCTCAGCAGAGCCCACTGGCTCATCAGTTAAGCCTGTGTATTCATCCTCCATCTTTGACTTGCCGTTGATTTCCTTCCATCTAATGGATTCCTTACTCTGAGACAAGCAAGCCCCGGCAAGAGGTGTGGAAAGTCCGCTCTAGTCTTCTGTCAGCCCCCCTGCAAAAATGGCGTTTGTCTGGTACCAGGAATCCCTGCAAATGTGATTGTCACTCCAGCACATCTGTGGGGATGAGCAGGTGGTGGAAGTGGCCGTTCCTGGTGCCACTGACAAAGTATCAGATCAGGAAATTGCCCCATAAGTGCTTTCCTTAGCAATTTATTTCTCATTGAAATATCCTGCAGTAAAACTCAGTAGTGGGTACACTGTGGAAATAGAGCCTGTTTCATTGGGTATAGCACTGTTTGTAAGGCAGCCTCAGACACCACTAGGGTCTGAAATGAAATCAGAGCAGCCTAACTTCATCTCTTCAACTTCCCCAGGTCCGGGCATTGTGAATATAAAGAAGGGAACTTGTAGGTTTCAAATGTCTTCTTACTAAGGAGTTTGTTGAAAGAAGAACAATTAATCTCTTTATCATAACTGGCTTGGCCACATTTCAATGCTGGAAAGAGAAGAAAAAAAAAAAAGCAACAGAACAAAACCTTTTGTATTTCTGCCAGCAGAAGGTAAGGGAGAAGCTTGTCATTTTGTGGACATTTTTGATTAAGTGTCCCTTTACCTTTTAATTTGTGCATTCAAGTTTCAGATCTTCTGCAGCACGAGGGAGAAATTGTCACACATTGTCACACCTCGTTTGTCTGCTACAGGGTTGTGAAACTTCAACATCAGAGCTCAGAAGTTTGCAGAGAAAGGATTTCAAGGCCAGTGATTCTGCTCTGGATGACTTACAACTTAAACATCACCTAGCCTTGTTCTTCTGCTCCCAAGTGTCCACAGGAAATTAATAGTTACAATATATGGTATTTTTTCACTGTTCACAAAATGTACTCTAGCACTATGTGGGACAAAGAATTATGCATCAGCTCAGCCCATAGTTCTCAACACCTGCCTGTTCCTGCTTTCTCTTTAGTGTCTCATTTCTGAGTAACGGCTGAAGAAAGACAGCTGGCTACTGAAACCGGAAGGAAAGATTGGAATGTACTGGAAAGAACAAAGGAATTACAATCTAAGGACTGGGTTGGTTCAAGTCCCAGCTCTTCCACATACTAGCTCTGTGACCTTGGGCAATTTAGTCAACCCTTCTGAGCTTTAGTTTCCTTATCAGTAAAATGGCAACAGTAGCAACTACCTCCTAGAGTTTTATGGGGAAAAACAGATACAATTTATGTAGAGTGTGTAATGAAGTGTTATGCAAACATTAGACACTGGTTGTACTTTTATGATACGGAGGAGAGTCCAGGAATCAAAACTATTGCTTTTTAGGAAAACTATTTGGCTAAAATCAATAGTTTGTTGTAGTAGTCTCCTGGCACTGTGAGGTCATGTGGTGGGAAATCAAGATCTCTCCTACAGGCTCAAGGATCTCTTCCAATGCCTTCTCGTGGGAGCACCTTCTACATCTTGCATATGGGTTAATAATTCATTTTCCTGATTGTCCAGCCTATCCCAACCTATCCCAAGAATGGAGGCACAAGCATTGTGAGAGCAGAGATGTCAAAAAGCACATTTAACACCCCAAGCTCATCCAAGCTTCTGCCCGCGTCACATCAGCTAGTATCCCATTGGCCAAGGCAAGTCACAAAGCTAAAGTCAAGAGAGGGCATTGTGGTGGCTCATGCCTGTAATCCCAGCACTTTGGGGGGCCAAGGTGGGAGGACTGCTTAAGCCTAGGGTTAAAGACCTGCCTGGGCAACATAGTGAAACCCTCATCTCTTAAAAAAAAATTTTTTTTAAGAAAACAATTGTTCTAATTGTTTATGTAACCTGTCTAATTGTTTATATAACCTGTCGACATTATTTGCTTTCTGTTTAAGAAGACTGAAGGAAGAGAAGGGAGGGAGGAAGGAGAGAGGGAGGAACACGTTTTGGTTAACAGTTACCCCATTGCATTGACTGGGATGTGTGGCAGGCTGAATCCCAAGTCCACGAACCCTGAAGTGGCATTTTGCATCCATGCTGTTGCCACAGCCACAACACAGGTAGATGGAGTGGACTTCACTGCCTCTTAACTTTGTTTGTTTCTTTCTTTGTTTTTTTGTTTTGTTTTTTTCTCTCTCTCTCTTTCCTTCCCTCCTTCCTCCCTTCCCCCCTTCCTTCCTCCCTCCCTCCCTCCCTCTCTCCCTCTCTTCCTCCTTCTTTTCCTTCCTCCCTCCCTTCCTTCCTCCCTCCCTCCCTCCCTCCCTTCCTTCCTTCCTTCCTTCCTTCCTTCCTTCCTTCCTTCCTTTCTTCTTTCCTTCCTTCCTTCCCTGACAGGCTCTTGCTTTGTCACCCAGGCTGGAGTGTAATGGTGCCATTATACCTCACTGCAGCCTCGACCTCCTGGGCTCAAGCGATCCTCCCACCTCAGCCTCCTGAGTAGCTGAGACTACAGGCACACAGCACCACATCCAACTTTTATTTATGTATTTATTTATAGAGTTGGGGTTTTGCCATGTTGCCCAGGCTGCTGTCAACCTCCTGAGCTCAAGCAATCCTTCTACCTCAGCCTCTGTAGTAGCTGGGATTACAGGCATGTGGCACCAGGACTGGCTAATTTTTAATTTTTTTTTTTAAGAGATGAGGGTTTCACTATGTTGCCCAGGCAGGTTTTTAACTCCTGGGCTTAAGCAATCCTCCCACCTTGGTCCCCCAAAGTGCTGGGATTACAGGCATGAGCCACCACAATGCTCTCTTTTGACTTTAGCTTTGTGACTTGCCTTGGCCAGTGGGATACTAGCTGATGTGACGTGGGCAGAAGCTTGGATGAGCTTGGGGTGTTGAATGTGCCTTTTGACATCTCTACTCTCACAGTGCTTGTACCTCCATTCTTGGGATAGGTTGGGAAACAGAGAGATTAGAAACTCTGGGGAGATGGAGATGCTGAGGGCCTGTTTTGCCTTTCAGAGGATGAAAAGGTCTAGCTTCGCGTGGGTTACTCTTCTGGGTCTGAAAATCTTTCGTGAGCTGGGTCATTTGAATCCAGGAAAAAAAATGAAAGAGAAAGCATGAAAGTAAGAGAGAGCTGGAGAAAGAGGAGAGAAAGAGAGGAAGAGAGAGGGAGGCAGACTTTATTCCACCAGTTCACCTGCACCAGGAATTAGTCCTAAGCTAACTTAGGCTACCCTGGACAATGAAGGGGATTTTAAGAAGGGAGGGTGGATTCTCTTGGAGATTAACTTTGGGCTTTGGCCTAGTTGAATCTTGTTAGACTTTAAATACAAAGCCGTGGGGGAGGGGCACACACAGGGCAGCCACAGCAGGAGCTCGAGTTCCTATCTCAGCCTGGCTGTGCCAAGGCCTGACATTTCTTGTTTTGATAATTGATGTGGCCAAGTTGAAGCTTGTCACCGTGAGAGCATCGCACCATGGCTTTGGTAGTGCCGTGGCTATGTGAAGAGTGAGAAAAATCAATTTCCACTGTCCACGGAGGGTTGTTTGATTTATTACTGTTGGAAGAAGAAATTCTTTATCTCCCACCCCCTGTTGGAGAGGACTGTTTTACAGTCTGCTGTTAGAGAGGCTCTATAAAAGCAGCTATATTTGTGCAAATTTTGGTATTTTGATAACCTTCCTTGACTATTCAGAGGACGTTGAACACTCCCAATTTTTATAGCCCTCATTTGTTTTTGATTAAGCAATTATAGGCACTAAAAGACAATCTGCAAGACAGTGTGGCCAGCATACCTGCAGGATTATTTCATGCCGTAGGAAGCATCAGAGGGCTTTAATATTTCATGACCACTGGAAGGAGGAAGGAGGGGTTTGCAGGGAAAGAGCAGAGGATGCGATCTGGAGTCAGACTGGGATTGGGATCCCAGCTGCCATTGGAGAGCAGGTCAGTGTCCATGAGCCTCAGTTTCCTTATCTGAACAATGAGTATGTGTAGCAGACAATACCATCCAGCTCCTCTTAGATCCCTTCAAGCCTTTTCTGGTGCACTACCCTTGCCTGCCTCCGTGTGCTTCTGCTTTTAACACCCTGCATTGTGGCTCCTCCTCCAAGACCCTCTCTTGGGCTCTGGGCCTCCTAGAACTTAAGGACCTGGGAATTAATGTCCCCTCAGGGCAGCCCTCCTCCTGTGACTGACCCTCTGTGAGTATGAAAAGCAGAGCTCCCTTGCCTCACCTCAGGACGCACCCGAGGTGTAACTTACATTCCAGGTGGGTATAAATTACACTCCAAGTTGGTTCAGGCTGAGGTTCCCCCAGGCACAACTTTGCCTGAAACCAACCAATGCTCACTTGGCTTCCCTTCCTTCCCCGACCTTCTCACCCCCATTACTGGAAGACTTCCTTAAAACATCACTTGGGCCCAAATCCTCATCTCAGGCTCTGCTTCTCAGAAACCCTCCCAAGATAGTAGACTGGTGGGTGCTCCTTGCCAATGTCTTACAAATTGTTTCATTAACTTTTATTCAGCACTTCAATGTGCCAGGCATAGAATTAAATGGTTGAAATGCATTATCTCTTTTAAGATTGTGATGATAAAATAAGGTCTAAGGAGGTACTTTGCACAATGACTAACACATACCAGCAACTCGGCACTCACTGGCCCAGTTTGAACATGCTTGGGCTGCAATGTGGTGACAGGACTTGGGACAATCCAGCAGCCTCCTCTCTCTCCTTGGTCCCCTCCTGCCCCTTCCAAAATTTCTCCACACAGCAGCTAGAGTAGTCTTTTAAAACATATCAATCAAATGTGTAAGACCCTCTAGTGGCTACTTGATTGCACATAGATATAAAATTCAGGCCAGGTGTGGTAGCTTATGCCTGTAATCCCAGCATTTTGGGAGGCCAAAGTGGGAGGATTGATTGAGCCCAGGAGTTTGAGCCCAGCTTGGACAACATAGCAAGACCTTGTCTCTACAAATAAAATAAAACTCAAACTTCCTACCAATGGGGCTTAGCAAACTTTTTCTATAAAGGGCCAGATAGTAAATACATTACAGTTTGTGGACCTGACAGTCTTTATAGCAGCTGAAGCCTCTGCCCTTCTAGTGCTGAGGCAGCCATAGACAATATGAAAACAAATGGACATGGCTGTTTTCCAATAAAACTTTATTCATAAAGACAGGCAGTGGGCCAGATTTGGCCCACAGACTGTAATTTGGTGAACCCTGGTCTACAAAACAACTGAATGGGGAGGACCTTGCCTCCCTCACCAGCCACCAGCCTCATCCTGACCCACCTTTCTCCCCAGTCATTTGCTCCTGCCACACTGGCTGGAGAATACCAGCACATTCCTGCATCAGGCTAGGTCTATGCCTACTGTTCCCTCTATCTGGGTCTAGGAGTCTCTTCCTGGAGCCCCCTGCCTTGCTGGCTCCTGCTCATCACTCAAGTGTCAGTTCAAGTGCCAAATCCCACTTCTTCAAAGAGACATTCAAGAGTCTGCAGATCTGCTATGTCCCCTCCCCCAAGTCCCTCTGTTCTCTATCACTTCAGTCATTAATTTATTCCCCTAGTCACCTGTTTGGGTTCTGCCCACCCTTTTGGAAAACAAGTTTCAACACTGATTCAGCATTCATCAGCAGTATCCTCAGCCCGTAGCACAGGGCCCAGCACCTAGTAGGTACACAATGAATGTTTGTTGATTAAATGGTCTCTGGGGATCCCCCCACCCCACTGCCCCCAACCACTCTCTTCTGTAAGAAGAGTTTTTGAACGAAGGAAAACATTAGAATTTCAAGTGATTATCTTGGTTGTAAAGCAAACCTACAAAACCCTAAATAATCTTCCTTTCTTCTCCTTCCCTGTCAATTATGCAGTTAAACGGAATGTCTCACAGGGGGATTTGCCTGAGCAAACCCTCACTTTTCTTTTCTCAGTTCTAAGCCTAAGACTGCAGACCTCCATTTTCAAGGCTAAAAACACCAAGAGGAAGGTGCTGTCTGAACGTGGCACTGAGATTACCCAGTTAATTAAAGAGGGATTTAGTAGTTACTTAACATCTGGGTGGCAGAGTTTTTTTTTTTTTTCCTACTCAGCTTCAAAAAGGAAGCAGAAATCGTAATACACCAACTCTGGCTGCAACACATGCATCCTTCGTGTGACATGACCCTACAGCAAGGCAAACCTCTTCTTCCCTGGGTTCCTTGACTCCAAGGCATCTGATGCTTTTAATAAGGACACCTGTGACCTGCTTGGCAAAGCAAGCTCTGTGTCCTCAGGATGACAGTGGTTCCAGAAGTGCTTTGGTAACCTCTCCTTTTATTATGTCATACTTGAGGGCAGTGATTCTTGAACAGCTGACATTGCCAGAGGGCCAAGGGACTTTGAGAGGTGGTCAGAGACATGGCTGCCATTCGATGGGGAAGGGCCTTGAATGCTATGCCAAGGGATGTGAGCCACATCCTGGCCAGGGAGTGCTGAGAGGATCCCAAGGATGATGTTTGGCAGTAGCCATGAGGGAGGAAGGTGGTAGCCAGAAGCCCAAGTTGGAGCTTGTTCTAGGGCTTCAGGTAGCAGGTGGTGGGACCTTCCTGGCATGGTGGCATCAAGAAAGAAGAAGAGAAGCTAAGTTCAGGTGGGTTCACCCCACAGGGTCCATGGGCCAGATGGAGGCAGGCCTTGGCCTCGGCACTGGGAACTTGAACTTTGTTCAGTGCGGATGGCAACAATAATAATGATAATACCTATTTCTATGGGTTATTGAGATAGGTGCCTTTATTTAACTTATTTGTAACAAGTCCTTAGTGAACTTTTAAACACTCATCCGGTGACATTTCTGTAATGCTTCATTTAAATAAAGACATTCATAACTTGGCAGTCTGTGAGCTTTCAATGGACTTTCTCCCCATCCTGGTGTGACACTGAATCTTGATCTTAGGATGGCTGTTGAGTAGCTCTAATAAGCAAAGTGATAGGTATTGTGTGGCCAATACAGTAGTCATGCCAGTAGGCCAATGGCAGGCAAGAGCTGCCATTAGGAATGGGAGAGGGACCGTTCTGCATGCTGAAGGCAGGACTCACATGAATGGCCACAGTCATACCATACAGCAACTAGTTAAGGAGCTGTTTCCATCTCAGGCAAGCCCAGAGACCAGATGCTTGCAAGGAATTCCTCTTTCACTGTGTGTATGGTTTTGGATGCAAGCATCCCACTTTGGCTGGGTTAGAATGTCCTCCAGGATCCCACTCACCTGTGTTCTTGACTGGCCAGGGCCCCTGCGGGTAAAGTGAGCATCTAAATCAATGCCCCCCACTAACATTTGTGCCCGGCTACACCGTAGGAGAGAATAGAATTAGAGCCTTGCATTGCCGCCCCCGCCTCCCCTCAGAGTTTCACACAAAGGCATTGTTCTTCTGGGGCCTGGTTTCAATTGCAGCGAGCACGGAATGATGCTTTAATCCTCCGTAATTACTCAAGGCAGGAATCAGGCTAATGAACAAGTATAAATGGACAACTGGCCTTTTCCTTTGGAGTGGGAACGGATATCCTCCAATTATGATCCTTTGCCTAAGGGGGAAATGGGATGTAGATATTAACACTTGTTTTATTTTATTTTATTTTTTATTTGAGATGGAGTCTTGCTCTGTTGCCCAGGCTGCAGTGCAATGGCACGATCTTGGCTCTCTGCAACTTCCGCCTCCCTGGTTCAAGCGATTCTCCTGCCTCAGCCTCCCAAGTAACTGGGATTACAGTCGTGTGCCACCACACCCGGCTAATTTTTGTATTTTGGTAGAAACAGGGTTTCAACATGTTGGCCAGGATGGTCTCCAACTCCTGACCTCAAGTGATTCACCCACCTCAGCCTCCCAAAGTGCTGAGATTACAGGCGAGAGCCACCGCACCCCGCCTGACACTTGTTTTAAATTAATGTACTTGTTTACCTTCTTGCGGGTCAAATACATCAAAAGAAGTCACCAAGTGATGGTTTTCATTTACAATTTGGTAGGTGGGCCTCCTGGGAAAGAACTTCGGGAGAATAGAATCCACATTCCCAGGCCACTGAGGTCTGGGACCTTGGGCCTTTGGCTGGGCTGTGCATTCTACTTTGGGCAACCTCCCTTCAGAAGCCCCCATAGCTGAATCCTTCCTTCTTCAGGTCTTGGCCCAACTGTCCCCTTCCCAATAAGCCTTCTCCTGATCACCCTATTTAAAATTACAAACCACTCCCATCCCCAGCCCTATACACTCTCCACAATGTGATTATTTCTTCCCTGTTCCTTGTTCCTTTTTTTACCAACCTTCTAACATAATATATGATTTACTGATTTATTCATCATATTCTTTGTTATCCACCACTCCCCTGCCCCCCATAGAACATAAGCTTTTTAACAAGTCTTTACTAACAGGTAGATATGGTTGCCTGTTTTGTTGACCCATGTATCTTAAATGCCTGGAGCTCATAACAGGCACTCAGTAAACCTTAGTAGAACAAATGGTTGAAGAAATGAAGAGTTGGAGGGAGGGAATTGGACAGGAGGGCTGTAAGAAAGGTGTCACCATCCTTGAGGACAGTCACCTTCAGAGATCAGATCTGGACTTGCTCTGGCACCAGGCTGGGTAGAGAAATAGGCAGAGGCCAGAGGGAAGGATTCTAGTTTCCTGAGTGCCTATCCTGTGCCAGTAAAACCCTGGGTGCTTTCTCTGGGTTATGGTCTGCAGTCCCCACAACAATGCTGCATACTGGATGTTATCATTTATTTTATAGGTAAGGAAATGAGATTCAGAGAAGTCACATACTGCCTAGGGCTATTGTGAGTAGCAGAACCAGGCTTGGAACTCTTTTCTAAATGGGCTCATCTGTTCTTTAAATACAGGTTTGACCTCCTCCTCCAGGCTCCAAGACTAGTGCTTCTCTCTCCAAGATGCCGGGCTCATTGGCCAGAGCACTGTTGGTATTTGGGGCTGGATCATTCATGGTTGTGGGGGCTGTCCTGTGCATGGTAGGGTGCCCAGCAGCATGCCTGGCCTCTACCCACCAGATGCCAGTATCATCCTCCCCATAATATGACAACCAAAAACGTCTCCAGACATTGCCAAGTACCTCCTTGGAGACAAGGTCACCGTCAGTTGCAAACCACTGCTGTAGATGAAATAGAAGCCATTCTTGTTGGCCCTCAGAGCCTTCAGAGAAGTAAGAAAGAGTTGTTGTTAGGGCCGTCAGCTGACCCAGCAGCCAGGGCCTCTTGGGTTGTCTCACTCTGGGGAAGGTATAGCCCAGTCTGGGATATGGTCCTTGTCTTCCAGATCTAGAACTTACTGGCCCTCAGAGGTGACGTTTCACTTGAACTGTGTTAGTGTGGACGATCTGAGAAGCAGCTAAGGTGGAATTTGGTGTGCAGAAGATGTATTGGGAGAAATGCCTGCAAAGGACATAGGAGAGACAGGGAGAGCCTTCAGCTCAGATGTGGGGCTGGTGCCTGAGAATGGAGAATGGGAAGGAAGGAGTGTTGGTAGAAAGAGCCCCAGATCTCAGCGCAGCTCAGAGAATGCCTCAGCCAGGCTGATGGGGAGTCCTCAAGCCACAGTCACCTGTTAGAGGAATGGACTGCACTCATCATTTTTGACAGGAACAACCCAGGAGAACTGTGGTCTTGGTGGAACACAGGAGTGGTCACAGAAAGGAGGCAACTGAGCTGGCGGTCCATTGTGCTCAGGCAGCAGGCGATCTGGGTGACCCGCTGATGACACTCACACCAGAAGCCCGTCTGTGCTGAAGCAAATCAGCACCAGCACTGCCAGCCACTGGCATCTGTCGAAGGGTGTGTCTGTGTTGTCTCAGTCAGGTGCCCACAAAAGCCAACCTTGAGATGAGGATTCAAGGGCACATGCATGTTTTGAAGAGGTGATGCCCATGAAACTCCAGTAGGTGAATAGGATAGTGAGACAGGAGAAGAAAACAGACAGTAAGGGGACATATGAGAGCGAGCTGCCACCGTGGACAACTGGAGCCAGTCCTGTGGGAGCTCCAGAAACTACAGGACACGGATATATCTGGAGGTTTTCCAGTTGAGGGCAAGGGAGCTGGGGTCTTCACCAGCCAACTCCCTAATCACAGCTCCCGGGCTGCCTGAGTGGACATGGAAGCTGGCAGCTGGAAGCCAGCTCCCAATTCACCATAATGGTAAGACCATTTGGCATCCCACATACCCTGAACACTGACTGAGCTGCCCCGGAGGCTGGGAAAAGGCCTCAGGCAGAGCCACCAGTGTTTGCAGAAAACAGAGTTCAGTGCCTGGAAGCCAGGGGATACCGGCTGGCACACTGTAGGGAGAGAAGAGAAAGAAAAATACGGTAATCCTAGTATATTACAGAGCATATAATAAAAACATATTGCCTGGTGCCCTGGATCACAGAGAGGGGCCTTGGGGGGCTGGCTTGGTTCCACATGTTAACTGAGCATCTGGTATGCACTGGGTAGTGTGTGGGAAGACAAAGATGCTGAGGGCCAGTCCTCCCCCTGTTGGAGCTCATAGTCCAGTGGCATCAGCAAGTGCAAACATTTATCCCACGATGGGAGGCAGTGTAGTGCGCTGTTGCCACTAACCACTCTGAACTTCAATCTCTTCATCATAAACTGGAGATAACCTCTGGTTCCTCCTAGAATCACTGGGAGGACTCTGTGAGATGCCATTCTCAAGCGTCTCTCCCATGCGTTCACATACAGTAAACGTTCAGTGCACTTTAGCTATCGTTCAAGCTTTTGGAGCTACAACAGAGAAATATATGTGGTCTAGGGGAAAATAAGGGCTGGAGGGACCAAACCAATGGCGGGGAGTGGGACGAGATGGATGTCAGAGAAGGCTTCTCTGAAGATCTCTGCCCTGGTGCTGAATCTTAGCTGAGAAGGAATTAAAGATCCTGGTCAGCAGCAAATGGGTACACTTTCCGTGTTTTCCTTTGGATTTGACAGACCATGGTGACTGAGGTTGGTTAAGGGTTAAATATCCTGTAAGCATTTCTACTGGGCTAGTTACTGTGGGGAAGGTTAGGATTAAGGAGGACTTCAGAGTGATTTGCCTAACAATAGCAACCTTCTTATCGCCTCACAGTTGAAAATTCCCACCATTTATTGGAGCCTGTGCTGTTTTTCACCTGAGCTGAAGGCTGAGAGTGGGAGGGACTCCCCCGCAAATCCACAGCTGCAGAACAACGGGCCATGACAGCTTTATCTGTAAGGCCAATACCAAGAGAACCAGAGAAGCTGAAAAGAGATAACTTTGAATCCCATGGGGCAAGAATGCACCAAGCCTTTTTTTCCCAGGGGATTTTATTTAGCTGATGGGCAAAGTCTGAAAACTGGATGCTTTCCCCATTGGAAGAACTCAGTAAAAGTATTTTGACTCAGTGCAAAGCCAAAATACTATCCCTAGGTCAAAGAGCTGGACTTGGAAGCCTGTTCCTCCTGGGAAGCCAGCTTGGAAGAGTGTCTTCGAGCAGTCAGACACCATAGGAAAGACCTCTATAGATGAATGTGCTGTGGGTGAGTGTCCTATCCACAGACCTTTCTTAGTGTGGTCCCTGTGGCCTGCAGCCATGGGAGGGCTCAGTGGAGACCAGATGACAGGAGCAGGCACCACTTGGCTGACATTGAAAAAGCCTTAACAATTGATGTCTGAGGGTGACCACCTGAAAAGAGGACCTTGAGCTGCCAGAATGTGGAATACACGGCTGCAGAGGGGAAAATAAATGTCATTTTCATTCCAGAGAATATTACTGAGGTGCCTGCAAAGTTCAATTTTCCTTTCCAAGCCCTTTATTCAACCTCAGGGCCAGGTTCAGGCACAAAAGGAACAGCTATGAGTTTTAGCTTTGATTTGGTCTTAATGAATGTGTATGTCACCGTCGAGATTTACATATTTCTTTTTTTCTTTTTTTTTTTTTGAGACGGAGTCTCGCTCTGTC